>NW_020837952.1:6822288-6938025 GCF_003676395.1 Aethalodelphis obliquidens | reverse complement strand
TTTGCGGTACGCGGGCCTCTCACTGTTGTGGCCTCTCCCATTGCGGAGCACAGGCTCCAGACGCACAGGCCCAGCGGCCATGGCTCACGGGCCCAGCCGCTCCGTGGCATGTGGGATCTTCCCGGACCGGGGCACGAACCCGTGTCCCCTGCATCGGCAGGCGGACTCTCAACCACTGCGCCACCAGGGAAGCCCGATGATGTTTTAAATTACTTAGAAAAGAATGGATTTTCACTAACTGGTATTGGAACAATTGACCATCTGTGCCAATTATCAATTTATTGTTCTTAACTCCAAATTCATTCTTCAGAACCTGCTCTGTGACAATGGACTGGACTGTTCAAGCAGTTCCTTTTTTTTTTTTTTTTAATGTTTATTTATTTAGGTGCGCCAGGTCCTTTTTTTTTTTTTTTACATCTTTATTAGAGTATAATTGCTTTATAATGTTGTTAGTTTCTGCTGTATAACAAAGTGAATCAGCTATATGTATGCATATATCCCCTTATCCCCTCCCTCTAGAGCCTCCCTCCCACCCTCCCTATCCCACCCCTCTAGGTGGTCACAAAGCACCAAGCTGATCTCCCTATGCTGTGCAGCTGCTTCCCACTAGCTCTCTATTTTATATTTGGTAGTGTATATATGTCCATGCCACTCTCTTACTTTGTCCCAGCTTACCATTCCTCACCCACCATGTCCTCAAGTCCATTCTCTATGTCTGCGTCTTTATTCCTGTCATGCCACTAGGTTCATCAGTACAAGTTTTCTAGATTTCATATATATGCGTTAGCATACGGTATTTGTTTTTCTACTTCACTCTGTATGACAGACCCTAGGTCCATCCACCTCACTACAAATAACTCAGTTTTGTTTCTTTTTTATGGCTGAGTAATATTCCATTGTATGTATGTGCCACATCTTCTTAATCCATTCATCTGTCGATGGACATTTAGGTTGCTTCCATGTCCTGGCTATTGTAAATAGTGCTGCAATGAATATTGTGGTACATGTCTCTTTTTGAATTATGGTTTTCTCCAGGTATATGCCCAGTAGTGGGATTTCTGGGTCATATGGTAGTTCTATTTTTAGTTTTTTAAGGAACTTCCATACTGTTCTCCATAGTGGCTGTATCAATTTACATTCCGAACAACAGTGCAAGAGGGTTCCCTTTTCTCCACATCCTCTCCAGCATTGTGCTGTGTCTTAGTTGTGGCACATGGGATCTTCATTACAGCATGAGGACTCTTAGTTGTGGCATGTGGACTTCTTAGTTGCAGCATGCAGACTCTTAGTTGCAGCATGCATGCGGGATCTAATTCCCCGACGAGGGATCAAACCCGGGCCCCCTGCAGTGGAAGCATGGAGTCCTAACCACTGGACCACCAGGGATGTCCCTCAAGAAGTTTCTTAAATTAAGTACTGTCAATAGAGGCTAGTAGAGGGTGTTGGAGGAACATCACGGGGGGAAGGGTGTCCTTCCTGGTGTGTGTGTGTGTGTGTGTGTGTGTGTGTGTGTGTTCCATGGCCCTTAGTGACCGCACAGTCTGAGTCTAGAACTGACGATCACCTTACTTTGGCCCTTTCAAGGCAGACAGTTTTTTTTTAATTTCTTTTTTTATTGAGATATAGTTGATATACAATATTACATAAGTTGTAGAAGCACAGCATAGTGATTCACAATTTTTAAAGGTTATATTCCATTTATAGTTATTATAAAATATTGGCTATATTCCCTGTGTTGTACAATATATTCTTTATTTTATTTTTTTTTTAATTTTAATTTTGGCTACATCAGGTCTTCATTGCGGCATGTGGGATCTTCGTCACGGCACGCAGGATCTTTTTGTTGCTGCATGCGGGTTTTCTCTCTCTAGTTGTGGCGCATGGGCTCCAGAGTGTGTGGGCTCTGTAGTTTGTGGCACGCAAGCTCTCTAGTTGAGGTGCGTGGGCTCAGTAGTTGTGGCACGCGGACTTAGTTGCCCCATGACATGTGAGATCTTAGTTCCCTGACCAAGGATCGAACCCACGTCCCCTGCATTGGAAGGCAGATTCTTTACCACTGGACCACTAGGGAAGTCCCTGTACAATATATTCTTGTAGTTTATTTATTTTATATCAATACACAGTAGTTTGTACCTCCTCATCACTACCCCTATTCTGCCCCTCCCCCCCCACGGTAACCACTAGTTTGTTCTCTATATCTGTGAGTCTGTTTCCTTTCTGTTATATTTACTAGTTTTATTTTTTAGATCCACATATAAGTGATATCATACAGTATGTGTCTTTCTCTGTCTTATTTCACTTAGCATAATACCCTCCAAGTCCATCCATGTTGTTGCAAATGGCAAAATTTCATTCCTTTTTACAGCTGAGTAGTATTCCCTTTTGTGTGTGTGTGTGTGTGTGTGTGTGTGTGTGCGTGAGCGCGTGTGTGTGTGTCTAAAGCTACCTCTCTGCAAAATAAGATTTTAAGATTTATGGAGGCAAACAAATGATTAGAGAAAGATAAAATGACTCCTGAAGGCTAAGGCTCTTCTTTGGCTTCTTTGTCTCAGACTCTGCCTCTGGCACCATCTTCCTCCTCCCCTTCTATGTTGCCTATGCCTCCTCTATACCCTCAAATCTCCCATACTAATTCTCTTGCCAAACTTCCCCTTTTCTCTGAAACTCTTCGCACTCCCTTTTCCTCTGAATTTGTCAGAACCTGTCCCTTTAAAATTAAGCCTTCTGGGACCTCCCTGGTGGTCCAGTGGTTAAGAATCCACCTTCCAATGCAGGGGATGTGGGTTCGATCCCTGGTCGGGGAACTAATATCCCACATGCTGCAGGGCAACTAAGCCCGCGTGCCTCGACCACTGAGCCCGTGTGCTCTAGAGCTCATGCGCCACAACTAGAGAGCCTGCATGCCGCAACTACTGAGCCCATGCGATCTGGAGCCCGCGTGCTCTGCAGCCCGCACGACAACAGCTAGAGAGAAGCCCGTGCGCCACAAGGAAGAGCCTGCGAGCTGCAATGAAAGATCCCGCATACCACAACGAAGATCCCGCATGCCACAACTAAGACCTGACGCAGCCAAATGATTAATTAAATTAAGCCTTCTGAGGATCCAGAGGGTAAACCATTAATTTCTTATATTCCCTGAACTAAAGTTGAACTGTAAACCATAGTCAAAGATTTTCCCAAAGTAACTGAAAATCCTCACAGATTTGCTGAGGAATTTAATATAGTCATTCAGCCATATCAGCTTGGTTTCTCTGACTTACATCAACTAGTTCATATGCTTGTCGGTGAAGGCCAGGCCCACCATTAGATGAAAATCGCTAACTGGGAAAGTCCTGTAAGTTCTCTAGAATTACAACTAGGAGACCAGCCTGTTTCTTATATGGTCAGGCTCAGGCAATCACAAGGCGACTTCATCAAGAAATTCCTAGGGATTTTCCAAAGCCTGTTGATCAGAACCAAATTCAGGCTTGCACACAAAAATCTGATGAACCTGTTCATAACTATTGTAATCAACTTCAGATTGTTTTTGAAGAAAATTCTGGTCTTCCTTCAGATGTTGATAATACCCAGCTAGCTTTTAACTCTATGTTTATTAATGGGATGAACCGGGAGATTTCCCTTTTAGTAAAAAGGACCAGGATGGAATCAGAAACTATCTCCACTCCAGATTTAGTTAATCTGGCAAACCAGCTCCCTTACACTCTCTAGATGAGTCATCTCTAAGGAAGGTCACCAAAATTCTTAATTTACAATTCTGGAAAATGAAGGCTCCTAAATGAAACCAACACCCTCCTAGTTTCTGCTATTATTGCAAAGATCCAGGACACTGGGAAAGAGATTGCTCCAAATTTAAGCACTTTAGGTGCCTTCAGCCGTCTAACCAGCCTTTCCAACTTCCTCCCAACTCTTAATGATGGGGCTCCCAGGAACTGTAGTTGGGACTCTTCCCAATCCTCCCTCCTAATCAACTTTGAGAAACATTTCTCCAGATTGGGGATGAATTTTTTCCAGGTCTAACTGACACTGGAGCCACACTCTTGGTGCTCAGCCCCACTACTATAAAGCAGCCCCTGCCTCAGAGAGCTAAAACAGTTCTAATAGTGAAGATCTCCAATGAATAGGTTAAGAGGTTCCTGCCTCTTAACCTATTGCCTTTGTTTAGGCCCTTCGAGAGAGATACGTACTTTTTCCCTTAGTAACTCTGCCCCTATTCATTCTAATATTCTTTCCATATCTGAGACTTCTTAGGAGTATTAAGCCAGAATTTCTTTCCCCCAAAAGGAGGAAATAATTCTAGAATTTGACAGTAGTCATTAAAGTAAACCACCAGGTGAATTAAATGACTCTTTGACATCTTTTATTTGTTCCATCTCTGATGTTAATAGAGCTGATTCTGGAAAAACTGATTGTTTGTCCCTATTGAATTAGCTACCATCCTTCTTATGGACAAAATCTCCAAATGATGCTGGCAAAATTTATAGTGCATCTCCCATGAAAATTCAAATAGGTCCCTCAAAACCTCTTCCCAATATTAATCAATGCCCTGTAAGTAAAGAAAGCCCTTCAAAGCATAAAGCCCATAATAGAAGATTACACAGCTCAAGGCCTCATTATCCCTTGTACTGGCCCCTGTAACACTCCCATTTTACCAGTAAGAAAATCTAAGGGCCGCGGGTGGACATTTGTCCAGGACCTCCGAGCAATAAACAACATTGTTATCCCTTGACACCCTGTTGTTCCTAACGTTATGTTACTAGCATCCATTCCCACCGAAAGTAATTTCTTTTCTGTAAATGATTTATGTAGTGCATTCTTCAGTATTCCAGTTGATGAAGCTAGCCAATACCTTTTTTCCTTCATTTGGGAAGAAAAACAATTCACTTGGACAGCAATGCCTTAGGGTTTTACTGTGAGTCCTTATTTCCTCCAAATCCTGAAAGCTGATCTGGATGATATAAAGCTCCCTGGAGGTTCTACTTTGTTGCAATATGTGGAGGATTTGATTTCTTTGCTCTCCTTCTCAAGCTTCCTCACAGGAAGAAAGTATCTACTTGCTAAAGCTTTTAACTTTAAAAAGCCATAAGGTCATCAAAGAAATTTTTCTGTTTGCCCAAACCCTGGTTTGATAGGGCAACAGTCCCCAACCTTTTGGGCACCAGGGACTGGTTTCATGGAAGGCAATTTTTCCACGGATGGGGTGGGGGGGTAGGGGGGGGGGAGGGGATGGTTCAGGCAGTAATACAAGCGACGGGAGGCGATGCGGAGCAGCAGAGGAAGCTTCCCTGCTTGCCCACCACTCACCTCCTGCTGTGCAGCCCGGTTCCTAACAGGCCACGGACAGGTACCAGTCCATAGCCCAGGGCTTGGGGACCCCTGCAAGAGATCATCTGATATGAGAACAAGGGCTACACCTAGATCCAGATAGACTTTGTGGTGTCCTAAATTTCCCCAAACCCAAAACTAAGTGAGGTTTTCTCTGGCTAGTTGGCTATTGCCAAAATTGGATTCCAAATTTCTCTTTTATGGTCAAACCTCTGTATGTTTTACTAAACAATAACAACTCTGACCCAATATTATGGACAACATAGCTTTCAAGTCCTTAAAGGAGTTTGATGAACCCAGTGCCCTTAGTCATACCAATGATCAGATTTTTTTTTTCCTTTTTGTATTTGAAAAGGAGGGAAATGCCCTTGGGGTACTCACCCAAAAACATTGGACCACCATTGACCCATTAGTGTATTATAGCCAGAAACTGAATCCTGTGGCACAGAGATTCCCCCCTACCCCCTTGCCCTAGAGCCACTACAGTCACTGCCCTTTTGGTTAAGACTATCAGAAAAATCATTATGGGATCCCCTTTAACCATTTTTGTACCTAATACAGTAGAAGCTCTCCTGAATTCTCACCACACAAAACATTTCTCAGTCAGCCACCACAACTCTTATGAAGTCTTTTTGTTAACCGCCCCTCACATTATTCTTTTATGTTGTAGTAATCTTAACGCTGCTACTCATTTTGTTGTTGTTGTTTCAATAAAAATTATACAAATTTAATGACTCTCAGGGAAGAATTAAAAACACCCCCATGTCCACATATCAGCAGAACTCAATTTATACTTGTTATTCTTTTTTTTTTAATTGAGGTATAATTGACATACAACATTATAATAGTTTCAGTTGTACAACATACATAATGATTCCATATTTGTATATATTGTGAAATGATCACCACAATAAGTCTAGTTAACATCCATCACCACACAGTTACAGAATTTTTCTCTCATCATGAGAACTTTAAAGATTTACTCTTAGCAAATTTCAATAGGCAATACAGTATTAATATAGTTGCCATGCTATGTATTATATCCCCATGACTTATGTATTTTAGAATTGGAAGTTTGTATGTTTTCATCCCCCTTTACCCATTAACCCTGCTACTCTTCTCCCCTCCATTGCCAACAAAGTCCCTCACAATTTCTTTTTTTTTTTTTTAATTTATCTATTTATTTATATTTTATTTTTGGCTGCCTTGGGTCTTCGTTGCTGGGCGTTCTCTAGTTGCAGCGAGCGGGGGCTACTCTTCATTGCAGTGTGCAGGCTTCTCATTGCGGTGGCTTCTCTTGTTGCAGAGCATGGGCTCTAGGCACGCGGGCTTCAGCAGTTGCGGCATGTAGGCTGTACAGCGCAGGATCAGTAGTTGTGGCGCACGGGCTTAGTTACTCCGCGGCATGTGGGATCTTCCCAGACCAGGGCTTGAACCCTTGTCCCCTGCATTGGTAGGTGGATTCTTAACCACTGCGCCACCAGGGAAGTCCCTCTCACAATTTCTTAATGCTGACAGATCATCTTCTCACTCTTTGTGATGATCTAAAGGAAGTTCCTTTAGGTAACACTGACTTCTTGTGGTTCACTGCTGGTTCTTATTTAAAAGGTGACAATGGCAAATATTGTGCTAGGTGTGCTACTGCAACTTCTTTTGATGGATTTTCCTACATTTGTAGGCAAATGGATTTCCTACAACTTCCTGTGTCTAATGGATATAAATATGTTTTAGTCATGATCTGTATGTTTTCACACTGCATTGAAGCCTTCCCTTGCAAGCAGGCTACTGCCGCTTCTGTGGCTAAATTCCATTTGGAAAAGATTACCCCTACCTGGGGAACTCTTCTCAAACTTCATAGTGATTGAGGAACCTATTTTACTGGCCAGGTACTTTGACAAGTTTGCACTCTTTGGCCAGTTTTACAACACTTTTACTGTGTTTACCACCCTCGATCCTCTGGTTTAGTTGAATGCACCAACAACATTATTAAGACTTATTTGGCAAAATTTGTAGAGGCCCTCCAAATACCTTAGCCAAAAGCATTGACACTGGTCCTTCTTATTTCAGATCCACCACTTCCGGAACTCATAAAGTCTCACCCTTTGAGATAGTACAGGATGCCAAACACACTTGGCTCCTGCGTCTTTTGACCCACAACTGATAAAAGGAGAGAAACTCCAGTATTGCAAAGGCCTAATTGTTTCTATTAAAAATAGCCATGTTTTGTTAGAGGAGTCTTTTCACAGTGGACTCTCAGGAGGATGAAGACCTTAAGCATCACAAGTTGCAAAATGGAGATTTCATCTATAGCAAAAGACATCTCCAGAAGAACTCTCTTCAACCTTGTTGGAGAAGCCCCTATCAGGTACTGCTAACCAACCCTTGTGCCACTGAACCCCAAGGAAAAGACTCTTGGATTCATGTGACACACTTAAAGAAAGCACCGACTAATGAGAACTTACTGTATAGCACAAGGAACTCTACTCAGTGCTCTGTGGTGACCTAAATGGGAAGGAAATCCAAAAAAGAGGGGATGTATGTATACGTACAGCTGATTCACTTTGCTATATAGCAGAAACTAACACAACATTGTAAAGCAACTACACTCCAGTAAAAATTTATTTTAAAAAAAGAAAGAAAGAAAGCACCAAACACTGACTGGACCTGTACATCATCTGGTGACCTAAAAGTAAAGATTTCCTGGAATTGAAGCAGATGACATCTGATGAGACAGCTTTTCCAAGATATCTGGGTCAGGCCTATTGGAAGTTTGTCACCAAAACTTTGATGGTGACACTATGCTTCAGATGATCTCCAATGTCTATTTTCTTGATAACATATGGACTTTAGATAAAAAGAAGTGCCTGAGTGGGGCTTCCCTGGTGGTGCAGTAGTTAAGAATCCACGTGCCAACACAGGGGACATGGGTTCAAGCCCTGGTCCGGGAAGATCCCACGTGCCATGGAGCAACTAATCCCGTGCACCACAACTAGTGAGCCTGCACTCTAGAGCCTGCGAGCCACAACTACTGAAGCCCACACACCTAGAGCCTGTGCTCCGCAACAAGAGAAACCACCGCTATGAAAAGCCCGTGCACTGCAACAAAGAGTAGCCCCCACTCGCCACAATTAGAGAAAGCCCGCATGTAGCAATGAAGACCCAACGCAGCCAAAAAATAAAATAAATTTATATATAAATTTATATATAAAAAAAAAGAACAAAGCTGGAGGCATAACCCTCCCAGACTTCAGACAATACTACAAAGCTACAGTAATCAAAATAGCATGGTATTGGCACAAAAACAGACATATGGATCAATGGAACAAAATACAGAGCCCAGAAATAAACCCACACACCTATGGTCAATTATTCTTCGACAAGGTAGCAAGAATATACAATGCAGAAAAGACAGTCTCTTCAGCAAGTAGTGATGGGAAAGTTGGACAGCTGCATGTAAATCAATGAAGTTAGAACACTCCCTCACACCATACACAAAAACAAACTCAAAATAGCTTCAAGACTTAAATATAAGACTATAGGGACTTCCCTGGTGGCACAGTGGTTAAAAATCCACTTGCCAACGCAGGGGAGACAGGTTTGAGCCCTGGTCCAGGAAGATCCCACATGCTGCAGAGCAGCTAGGCCCATGAGCCACAACTACTGAGCCTGCGCTCTAGAGTCCGCGAGCCACAACAACTGAGCCCACATGCTGCAACTACTGAAGCCCATACGCCTAGAGCTCGTGCTCTGCAATGGCACCTAGGAGCCACTGCAATGACAAGACTGCACACTGCAACGAAGAGTAGCCCCCACTCGCTGCAACTAGAGAAAGCCCGCGTGCAACAAAGAAGACCCAATGCAGCCAAAAATAAAAATAAATTTTAAAGTAATTTAAAAAAAAAGACTATAAATGATACCATACAACTCCTAGAAGAGAACATAGGCAAAACATTCTCTGACATCAATCATAGCAACGTTTTCTTAGGTAAGTCTCCCAGGCGATAGAAATAAAAGCAGAAATAAATAAATGGGACCTAATCAAATTTACAAGCTTTTGCACAGCAAAGGAAACCGGGGGGAAGGGTTGGGGGAAGGGATAGTTAGGGAGTTTGGGATCAATATGTAAACACTGCTATATTTAAAATGGATAACCAACGAGGACCTACTGTATGGCACAGGGAACTCTGCTCAATATTATGTGGCAGCCTGAATGGGAGGGGAGTTTGGGGGAGAATGGATACATGTATAAGTATGGCTGAGTCGCTTTGCTGTGCACCTGAAACTATCATAACATTGTTAATTGGCTATACTCCAATATAAAATAAAAAGTTTTAAAAAAACATTAAGAAACTATTATAAATCAGGGTACAGGGACATGAAAATTAAGTCAAAGTGTGATCCTGTATTGGATCAGTTGAAATGGAATGGATAATTCTATGATCCATTTAACTATCTAAAGAATACTACTGAAAGTATTCTGAAATCAGAGAAAACAGGTGAAAATATTAAAGTGAATAAAAAATTATGCAAATAAAAAAGCAAGGTAGGGAGTTCTCTGGTGGTTAGGATTCCAGGCTTTCACTGCCATGGCCTGGGTTCAATCCCTGGTCGGGGAACTGAGATTCCACAAGCCTCAGCATGGCTCAAAAAAAAAAAAAGAAAAAGAAAGGTAATAATTAACTCCAAGAAAAACAAAAAAAAATCACATGCTAATAATGCAAACACTATTAATTTAACTGAAATGTGATAAAAATTATATTAGAAATATGGGGATAAAGGAAATGGTCAGGAAAGTGGTGTAAAAAGCTAAATTCTCATTTACCCTAACAGGAAGTTAATTGAGAATATCTAAAATTAATAAATCAAGAAAAACAGTATGAAGTATATTATTCAGAAATATAGCAGTAAATACCAGAAAAAAATAGCTAAAAGTCAAAAGCATTCACCTCTGAGGAACAGCAATGAAGGTGGCGAACTGTTTGTTGTGCTTTCATTTTTAAGCTTTTGAGTATTAACTGAATTTTTAACTATGTATGTGTATATTATTTTGATTTAAAAATTAAAAATCATGGGCTTCCCTGGTGGCGCAGTGGTTCAGAGTCTGCCTGCCGATGCAGGGGACACGGGTTCGTGCCCCGGTCCGGGAGGATCCCGCATGCCGCGGAGCGGCTGGGCCCGTGAGCCATGGCCGCTGGGCCTGCGCGTCCGGAGCCTGTGCTCCGCAACGGGAGAGGCCACAACAGTGAGAGGCCCGCGTACCGCAAAAAAAATAAATAAATAAAAATAAAAATCATTTCTTTTTAAATAAGGAAGAAATATATCCCAAAACAGCTGGCAAATAGGGAGGAGAAAACAAAATTAAACATTTACTAGAAGTACCAAAGTATAGACCCATTTCAAGTTAAGGATGAACAGATCCACATTTCTCAATAGTCCTTGAGCAATAGTTTATCACAGCACAGAACAGCTATTCATTTACATTAAAAAATAACATCAAAACAAGCTAAATTGTTTCTGGTCTACTCTGTTTAATAGGGCAAGGAAGATTGATGCATTTTGGAAATACTATCATCAAAAGATGGTTAAAATGGTAAAGATTTATCACCTAAAGGTGTAAGCTTTGGATATCTGGAATAAAAACCTATTGGTTCTCTGATGGTGCCAGATAAATGAGTTTAGGCAAGAAAGTTTATTGTTACAAAAAGTATAGATGACACATAAAGATTATTGGGACACTAACAATCAATGTCAGATTTTTGTCTTCTTCATTTCAAGAGCCACCAACCCGTTTTCTTTAGACTGCCTGGGCTGGTTTGGGCCAAGATCTAGTCAATATGTAGTCTGCCAGTGATGTAGGTAAATAAGATAGAGGGATGAAGAAAAATTTAGCATCCCAGCCAGCTGAGTATCGAGTGCGGGGATGAACAGATGTCAGGGCATGTTCCATACAGTCAGTAACCAGGTTCAGGTTTGTGCTACAACTCAACATCCCTTGTTTCAGGAGATCGTGATCTGTGTACAAAAAGAAAAATGGTGGTCAGCAATCTTATTGCTTATATTTTTAAGATCCTGTTGCATGCAGTCACAGAAGTCTAATTACATTTAATTGCCACAAGGATTAGGCCAATCAGACCTGTGCTTCGCAATATAACAGCCACTAGCCACATGCAGCTAATGAGCACTTAAAATACAGCTAGCGTGACTGAAAACTGAATTTTGGGGGGGTGGGAGGTGTTGCTGCGCAGCACAGCTTGCGGTATCTTAGTTCTTCGACCAGCGACTGAAGCCGGGCCCCAGCAGTGAAAGTGCCAAGTCCTAACCACTGGACTGCCAGGGAATTCCCTGAAAACTGAATTTTTTAATTTAATTGATTTTTTTCCCCCTCCCCACCCCCCAATTGAATTGATTTTAATTTTAAAACTCAACTCTGTTATTGGAAAACTTCTAAGTATGTTTGGAACAATGTAGGTATGTGAATCTACTTTTTCAACTGGAAATTTTTTAACATCTTTATTGAGATAATTCACATTCATAAAAACCATCCATTTAAAGTATACAAATCAATGACTTTTAGTATATCCAGAGTTGTGCAACCATCACCACAATCTAAGTTTAGGACATTTTCATCATCCCAAAAAGAAACGCCATACCCATTAGCAATCACTCCCATTTCCTGCCAACCCACCCAGCCCTAGGCAAAAACCAATCTACTTTCTGTCTCTATGGCTTGCCTTTTCTGGACACTTCATGTAAATAGAATCATACATTGTGGTCTTTTGTGACTGGCTTCTCTCAGGGGCAAAATGTTCTCAAGGTTCATCCTGTCATAGCATGGATCAGTACTTCATTTCTTTTAATTGCCAAGTAATATTCCATTGTGGGGCTATACCACATTTTGTTTACCCATTCAACAGTCGATGGACATCTGAACTGTTTCCACTCTGGGGCTCTTATGAATAATGCTGCTGGTAACCGTAAATTGTATTAATCCAAATACAGAAGAAGTACCTCCTAGGAAAATTTAGCATGCAAGTTGAGATGTGCTATAAGTGTAAAATACACACCAATTTTCAAAGACTAATAGGAAAAAGAATATAAAATATCTTATTAATAGCTTTTATATTGATAATAAATGTTGAAATGATAGTATTTTGGATATATCGGTCTTAAATAAAATGTATTATTAAAATTTGTTTAACCTGTTTCTTTTCCTTTTTTAGAAAGTAGCTACTAGAAAATTTAAGATTACATATGTGGCTGTCATATATCTGTTGGACAGCACTGATCTAGATTATTCTGATCCATGGACAAGTATATGAACAATTTCAACTCCTTAAATCATGAAATACATATATCTCTCCTTTTACATATTGTCACTTCTTAGTAAATTCTATTTTCCTTTGATTTCTATTGCCAAACTACATGTACTCGCAAGGGGAAACAAATTCCCTAATAGTTTAAAACTTTAGGTGGAGAAGAGCTTAGAACAATGGCTGTGCCCCTGACATGTTAGGAACTGTAGTTCTCTAGCTTGAGTTCTGAGAGGCTGAGGAAGTTTGCTGTCAGCTAGCTTTTCCTTGTTCCAATTTCTCTCCCCTTTGTCGATGGTGACTCTCTTACGCCTGATGCACCTAGAAGACAGGGTTGTAGGTCGGGACTCTTCTGTCTGCACATCCCCCTTCTTTTCTCTGTACCGCAATATCACCCAAAGCCAAGCACAGGACTACTGCTACCCACCACGGGGCCTTTTTGTGAAAGGGAAAAGAGAGCTGCTCCCTTTGCCCTTGGCAAGCTGCTGACTGCTCTGTGTGAAGAAAAAGCATCCCTTCCCCCCAGGAAGGTGCAGACCCACACAGTGCGCATGACTTAATTCTACTTAGAGGACTGCCTTCCCTGTTCCCCCAAAACTGCCTCCTCCTCCAGATTATCAGAATGGCATTCTTACACGAAATTAAACCATCTCACTCCTACCAGGCTCCCAGGGCCTGCACATGAGGTCTAGCCTCTGCGAATGGCCAATAGGGCCCTGCAAATCCGGTCCTAACTCACTTACCTCTCCCCACCTATATATACCCTCCCTCCCCTCACAATAAAACGTGGAGTTTGTGGCTTGGCTGTTACCCAAAGGGTAGATAATATTGAAGGCTGAACTTTAGTTAAGCAGGCCCCCACACCAGTCCTGACAAACTGTGGAGGGCACCCCCTCCCAAGACCCAGAGGCTCCATGCCTCTAACCATGTAATATCTCCCTGGTGCGCAGGTGGCCAGGCTCACAGGTGACAAGGCAGGGCAGGCCCTGGCCCTAGGCTGCCTGTATGGCCTCTTCCTCAGCCACAACAGCCATCACCAAGCCAACCATGAAGGCACTGGGACCTTCCTGAACCCCTCTTGTCCTGGGAAGGCTTTGTTTAAGGAGCTTTTTTCTCAGAAGATCTACCAATCATTCTCCACCAACCCTCTTTGTCCTTCTCATGCAAGGTTATCCATTATACCGTCAAAAGAAAAGCTCACAGGTATCAAAAAACTTCTGTCCATAGGACTCCTTAATATGCACAGGGACTTCTTTCCAGACTTGTTTCGCTGCCTCTGAGGACTTCTGCAAATCTGACATTCCTGTTCTGAAGTAGCCGGGTTCAATTATGCTGATTTTCACCCCGAAATGTTGAAGCTCACGCCTAGGAAAAAGAAATTCTCAAGTTAACTCCTCTGATTGAAAGATACCACAATTTCAACGTTCTCAGGGAAAAAACAAAACAGAACAAAAAATAGTTATAAAAACACCTTTACTGAATATTTTAAAGAATAAAGAAATGGAAAGGAAAAAAATAAAATTTTAAACATCCCTAGATGCCACAATTGGGACATGATTATACAAACCACCATAACCATTCAATCCCACACCCACTCATTTAACAGAGTCATTAAGTTTCTACCATGTGCTATACACTGGAAATATGAAAACGACAAAGAATAATAAAGAAAATTAGCATTTTTATGGAATCTACTGTGCTAAGTGTTTTACATGCACAACCTCAGTAAATTAAGACTCTGTTCACCACCCCAAAAAGCTCACAGTGGGTGAGTCTGACAAGTAAGCAAATAATTGCAATACAATTCAAAAGAATTTAAAGGAGAGGTATTCAAGGGGCTACATAAGTAGAGAGGAGGATATAGATTTTCTGAGGGAGTCAGAGAAGGCTTCAGTGAGGAGAAAATGTTTCAGTTGAGCTTCGAAGGATAAAGAGGAAATTTCCCAGTGAGGAAAGAGGTGGAATGGAATACCAGGCAGCAGAAACTGTACACAGAGCGCAGGGGGCTGTGCAAAATTACAGTGTGTTCAAAGACAGCAAGAGACCATTAGTGGAATATGATGTGGGCATTAAAATAACAGGCCATTGGTCGTTCCAGAATATTCGGGTTAGTTCAAAAAACAGTTCCAAAAATACTTATCAGGAGCTGTGTACGTGCCAGGCACTGTGCTAAGTGCCGCCTTCACCAAGTAAAGTAAGATGACATGGCGCACCATGTGAGAGGTATTCTCTCAGTACTCCAGGGACAGTGATGAGGGGTGCTCCCTGATCTAGAGGTTCAAGCAGCCTCGTTCGAGAAGATGAAGCCCAAGCTGATGTCAAGGAGAAATGTTTGGAACCATGGTCCATAAGAATGTAAAACATAAAGCATCATGAGTCTCTAAAGCCATGAGTGGTTCTCAAAGTGTAGACCCCAGATCAACAGCATCAGCGTCTGGGAGCTGGTTGGAAATGCAGATTATTGAGCCCCAGTCCAAACTTACAGTCAGAAACTCTGGGGGTGAGAACCAATAATCTGTTTGAACAAGCCCTTCAGGTGGCTCTGAGGCATGCTAAAAGTTAAGAACCACTGCTCTAAAGGAAAAGCCTCCCTTATCAAACCCAAACCTAAAACTTTCCAAGTCAGAGCTTCAGAAAATGATTCTCCAGGTGCCTGTGCGTGCTGGGGAAGAAGGAGGGGCTACGCAAGCCAGGGGTGCTTCAGCCCTCTACATTGCACCTCCCCTTGCAGCTTTCTCACAGATTCCCAACACACCACAACATCTCCAGCCCCTCTAAAACTCCAGTCCAAATGTGGGACAAAACTTCCTGTTTAATCCTTAGCACAATTAAGGCAAACTGGAATTTTCTAAAGGAATTAGTGATTTAAGGTTGGAAGGGCATATCTTTGTTCTTGGTCTGGGAATGAGTCAAGGAGTCCAAGAGTCATGAGTGGTAGTAAATCAGAAGGCAGCAGCCCTGTGGAAATAGACAGGATGTTGGGTAGGCAGAAAGCCAGACAAGGTGCCTGCCACATAGTAACAACTCATGTAGTGTCCACGGTTATTTCCCTATTCCCTTCCTGAGCAGATAATATAGGCACAATGTATTAGATATATACCAGTCATGGCATGTGGTAGGCTAAATAATGGCCCCCAAAGATATCAGGTCCTAATCCCCGGAACCTGTAAATATTACCTTATGTGGCAAAGATTTTGCAAGTTTGATTGAGTTAAGGATCTTGAGATAGGAAAACTGTGCCAGATTATCTGGGTGCATCCTAAATGCAATCACAACTATCCTTATAAAAGAGGCAGAGGTAGATTTGAAGACCAACAGAGGAAGAGAAGGCAGCATGATCATGAAAGCAGAGATTGGAGTGATGTGGCCACAAGCCAAGGAATGCTGGCAGCCACCAGAAGCTGGAAGAGGCAAGTAATGAATTCTCTCCTAGAGCCTCCGGAAGGAACGTGGCCCTGTCAACAACTGATTTTAGCCCAGTGATACTGATTTCAGACTTCTAGACTCCAGAACTCTGAGGGAATAAATATGTGTTGTTGTAGGACACCATATACCATAAATTACTTGTGGTAATTTATTACAGCAGCCATAGGAAGCTAATACATGGTGCCTATAATATTTATAGCTCATTTCCAAGTGAAACTGCCCTAGAGTCAGCCCCTGCTAAGGGAGAGTCTGTGCAGCACTATTTTGTACCATGTGACTGCACCCTCATGTCTGTAGCTGACTGGACCAGGAATGGTACTTGATGGGAGGGGAGCCCCTCTCAGGGCTAGACAGTGACTCTGCCTGTTATTACCTATATGGCCTTGGCAAATTACTGAACCTCTGTGCCTCAGTTTCCCTAGATATAGTCAACACAATAAAGATAAAATAATTCCTTTCTCATTGGGTTGCCATGAAAATTAAATGATTTATTAGATGGAAAGTACTCACAACAGTGCCTGACACATAATAAGTGCAAAAAATATCACATGATGCGGTGTCACCCGGCACACAAAAAATGAACTCAGCCAGTAGGAATCTCTGTCTCAGAAATTAAAATATAAGGGGGACTATAATAAGAAGGAGCAGCTGATAGAGGGACATGAGGCTGAAATGATGTATTTTAAAAAACCAGGAGGTAGAGGCAGGGCAATTAGGGATTGTGGCAAACTGAAGCTATAAGAAAGAAAAGAAGCTATTAGATAAAGAAAAGATATACAGAGTAAAGGGATGGAAAAAGTTAGTTAGAAGCAGATGAGCACCAGAAAGAGTCACTGTGAAGAAACGAGGACAGGTTTACTTCAAGGAGGAAAGAAGACAGTCATCCTCTCTCCAGAAATGAAATTTTCTTAAGGATAAACCTTGAGAGTTAAAATGTGATGTGGTGACAGTAGACAGAGACTTGGGGTCAAAACACAGGTCTGCCAAATCATGGTCGTTGCAGCTGAACTTTGAGAAAGATACCAAAATCTGAGCCTCAGTTTCCTGTATAAAACAGACTAGTGATAATACCTACACATCAGATTTTGGAAGTGATGAAATAAGATAATGCAGATGAGGGCTTCCCTGGTGGCGCAGTGGTTAAGAATCCACCTGCTGGGACTTCCCTGGTGGCGCAGTGGTTAAGAATCTGCCTGCCAATGCAGGGGACACGGGTTCGAGCCCTGGTCCGGGAAAATACCACATGCCACAGAGCAACTAAGCCCGTGCGCAACAACTATTGAGCCTGCGCTCTAGAGCCTGCAAGCCACAACTACTGAGCCACGTGCCACAACTACTGAGGCCTGCGTGCCTAGAGCCTGTGCTCCGCAGCAAGAGAAGCCCTAGCAATGAGAAGCCCGCACACCGCAACGAAGAGTAGCCCCCACTCGCCGCAACTAGAGAAAGCCTGCGCGCAGCAACGAAGACCCAACGCAGCCAAAAATAAAATTGTTTTTAATTTTAAAAATTAAGAAAAAAGATAATGTAGGTGAAAGTGACTAGCATGGTGTCTAAGACATATTTAAGTGCTCAGTAGTTGCTTTTGTTTTAACTTGAGAGTTACCTCAGAATATCTGAAAAGGCTTGCACTCCATACTTGGTGCAAGAGTAGACTCCTCCAAAGAAAGCAATTCTTCCCAGAATGCTGGAGACATTGACAATCCTCCCCTGTGCTCTCCTTACCAAGGGAAGCATGTTCAAGGTCACCTCTATCAAACCAATGAGGTTCACTTTGAGGGTATCCATACAGGCCTCAATCTTCAGCCACTCAGTGTAGCCATGCGGGTGAAAAACGCCTGCGTTGTTGACCAGACCCCAGAGCCCTGAAACAATAAAAATCAAAGCAGGAGTTCAGTTTCACACAAAAACGACAGACTTCTACCTTGATCGATCTTCCTGCTGAAGACAACTGAAAATGCTAGACAAAACATATTTTTTCAATCTTCTTAAACACATCTATCACTAAGAAGGTAAAGGAAGTTCAGGCCAAAAACTAAGAGAAGGCACAAATCCAGAGAGGATAAACAGAGCCCTGACGCTAGCTTTTGATTCGAGGGAGTTTGCCAACCAGTGTGACTTTGAACTTTAGTATTTATAGCATCAAAAAACATATACAATAAGAAGACACGAAGTCCAGGGCCCACCTAAGGTAGGGAGTCTAATAAAAGACACTTTCTGCATTAAACTGGAATCCTAAATGGCTACACTATCTCTTTAGTGATAGAGATAGAAAGGACTTTCAAAGGACTGAAAGTAAAACTGCCTATCTTGAGCTCTGGTGTTGGGGGGAGGAGGGAAGAATCGGCCCCAAGGACCAAAAGAAAAGAAGATTTGGTGGAGATGAGATAATAAGAGTCCTTCCTCCTTTAGATTTGGTGAGTTTGAGGTTCCAGCAGAATTTCCAGATGAGAAAGCCAGCAAGTAGTTGGGAATTCAGGGAAGAAATAATTTAGAAATCAAGGACAAAAAGGTAATAGGTTAAACTATGGGTAACTAGGGTCCATTCAACATTTGTTGAACCCTTAACACGTACCAGACAATATGTCGGAAACTGGAAATACAATAATGGGTAAGAGAGGTCCATGTCCTCAAGGAGCACACTCTCTAACAGATGGGAAAACAATAAAAATAATAATAACAATACAGTAGAAATAAACCACTGTGCGCAGCACAGAGGCTATAATTACCCATAACACCTGACTCTAGAGTCAAGAACATCCTCAGGTAGGAGTAACATTTTAAAGTCAACTTTCTAATTTAAAGTAAATTAAAAAAAAAAATTCCTCAATCCAAACAAAACAATTTTATTACTAGTTTGCAACTCCTAGGATGAATATATATTTAGGGGGTCCAATTATCAGGAGCTATTGAATCATAAAACAAGTGGAGGAAAAAGAAGGGGATCAAAGAGGATTTGGATAATATCCAGAGAAAATGAAACTTAGAAAAGAGAATTTATCCATAATTGCCAAAAATTAAAACCAACCAAGATGTCCTTCAGTAAGTGAATGGATAAGCAAACTGTGGTACCTACAATGGAATATTATTCAGTGATAAAATGAAAGGAGCTATCAAGCCACAGAAAAACATAGAGGGACATTAAATGCATATTGTTAAATGGAAGAAGTCAGTCTAAAAGACTTCATACAATATGATTCCAACTACATGACATTGGGGAAAAGGCAAAACTATGGAAACAGTAAAAAGCTGTGTACTTGCCAAGGTTTGGGGGGAGGTGGGGAGAGCAGAGGAGATGAATTGGTGGAGCACAGAGGATTTTTAGGGCACTGAAATTATTCTACATTATTGTACTATAACGGTAGATACAGGATAGTTTACACTTGGCAAAACCCATAGAACCGTACAACACAAAGTGGATCCTAATGTAAACTATGGACTTTAGTTAATGATAATGTATCAATATTGGTTTATCAATGTAATAAATGTACTACACCAATGCAAGATATTAATAACAGGAGAAACTGTAAGAGGGGGGTTGTATATGGGAACTCTGTACTTTTCAACTTTTCTATAAACCTATAACTGCTCTAAGAGATACAGTCTATTAATTACAAAAAGTAAAATAGGGCTTCCCTGGTGGCGGAGTGGTTGAGGATCCACCTGCCGATGCAGGGGACGTGGGCTCGTGCCCCGGTCCGGGAGGATCCCACGTGCCGCGGAGTGGCTGGGCCCGTGAGCCCTGGCCGCTGAGCCTGCGCGTCCGGAGCCTGTGCTCCGCAACGGGAGAGGCCTCAGCAGTGAGAGGCCCGCGTACCGCAAAAAATAAAATAAAATAAAATAAAAGACCAAAGGCCGACTTCCAGGGATGTCTATATTTTAGATAGTAGAAGAATCAGATGTCTATATTTTAGATAGTAGAAGAATCAGATTCTTAAGAACACCTTGAAAATTCTTCAGACATAAAGAATTGCGGTTGTAAACACTCCACTTGCAAGGTGAGATAACAGCCTCAAATCTACTGGGTTCATTTTTCAATGTTACCTTGTTAAGGAAATGAAACACTGCAGAAGATCACAACTGTCCTTCAAATGACAAAGCCAGCTTTTCAAGCCCTGCTTTTGAGATTATATATATATAATATATATATATATACACATAAAACTTTAACATCTTCATTCCTAAGTAAATGAAAGAAAAAATACTTCTCCATACCTCTGTTCCCCACACGCTCCTTCACCCACTCAGTGGCCGCAGCGATGCTCTCAGTCTTGGTGACGTCCAGGATCACCGTCTCCAACCTGTCTGATGTCTGGTTCCTCAGCTGCTCGGCCCCCTGCTCCGTCAGACATGCAGCCAGAACCCTCAAGCCTCGCAGGTGCAGCTGCCTGGCCAGCAGGTTCCCGAAGCCCGAGTCACAGCCCGTGATGAAGACGAACTTGTCCTGGAGGTGGCTCACCACCTGCCTCTCCCGGTACCAGCGCAGGAGGTAGTACAGGCCCACAAGGACCGCCAGGTACAGCCACATGGTGAGGGGACCTCCTTCGAAAGAAAAAGAAGGGGGACTTCCCTGGTGGCGCAGTGGCTAAGAATCCGCCTGCCAATGCAGGGACACGGGTTCAAGCCCTGGTCCAGGAAGATCCCACATGCTGCAGAGCAACTAAGCCCGTGCGCCACAACTACTGAGGCTGCGTGCCACAACTACTGAAGCCCGAGCGCCTAGAGCCCGTACTCCGCAACAAGAGAAGCCGCTGCAATGAGAAGCCTGCGCACTGCAATCAAGAGTAGCCCTCTCTTGCCGCAACTAGAGAAAGCCCGCGCGCAGAAACGAAGACCCTACACAGCCAAAAATAAATAATTTTTAAAAAAAAGAAAAGAAAAAGAGCTTTCATTTTATTCCTTCCTTTTTTCTTTCACTAGTATTTACTGAGTATTGACTATGTGCCAGGCATTGCACTAAGTGCTGGGACTCTGTATTAACTAATACTTGGTCCTACCCTCTAGCCACAGTCTAGAGGGGGGAGTCAGGGAAGTAACCAAACAAATGCACTGCAATGTGGTAGGTGCCAAACAGAAGTATATACAGTCTAATGAGACTATAAAGGAGGGTGACCCACTGCCTGCAAAGTTAGAAACGGATTCACAGAGGCAGTGATTTTGGAACTACTTCCAACAAAATAGTTAAGAGTTCAAAAAGTGGACAAGGCGGGTGGCGGGGGTGGGGGTGTGTGTGATGAATTGGGGGATTGGGACTGACATATATACACTAATATGTATGAAATGGATAACTAATAAGAACCTGCTGTATAAAAAAATAAATAAAATTCTAAAAAAAAAAAAAGTGGACAAG
Organism: Aethalodelphis obliquidens; assembly: GCF_003676395.1. NCBI lineage: Eukaryota > Metazoa > Chordata > Mammalia > Artiodactyla > Delphinidae > Aethalodelphis > Aethalodelphis obliquidens. The sequence goes on along the minus strand of NW_020837952.1, from coordinate 6,916,620 downwards.
GATAAAAGGACATTCCAGGCAGCAATAGTGTGTACATGAATGGAGTGGTGAGCAGCATAAAACTTCCTGATACCTGTGAGAAGTTCAGATGATGCAGAGAGCACACGAAGGAAGAAATGGAAGATGAGGTAGTGAAGGGCCAGACTAGGAAGGGTCCTGTGGGTCACACTAAGAAATCTGGAGGTTATCTTATAGGCAACAAGGGTGTGCCATTAGAAGGTATTAAACTGAAGACTAATGTCCAGATTTAGCTTTAGCAAGATCTGTCTCACAGTGGGAGTGGAGGATGGATTAAACAGGAAGGGGTGTGATGAAGGCAAAGAGATTAGTTAAGAGACCCAGCAGTTTGGGTGAGACATTGCAGCCAAAGCAGTTTGTAAATATAGACCAATCAGATGCATTATTGAAATGAGTGTTCAGAGATGCCTACCTTTCTATACGTAGTTCTAGAGAAACATCCACCATTTGGGGCAATCTATAGTTGTTGGCTGAACTAACATATGACTCATAAAGTCATAGGCAGAGGTCAAAGATGGGTGTGGGCCCACTAGGACATCATAAGGCCTACACAATGCCTACCTTAGCTTGGCTTTAAGGTCCTCCCGTGCTCTGGCCCTTGATTTCCTTCTTAGCTTTCTCTTTTACCACACCTCTTTTGCACCCTACTCTTTAGTCATAATAAGCACCCTGCAGTACTCCACACAGTACAGGCTTTTCATGCCTCAGCATACAACTCTCTCTACAATTCCTTCTTTCCCAGCTCTCATCCACTTGACAAATAATACTCATCTGTTAAGCCTCCACTGAACCATCATTTTCATTCAACAAACATCAATTCAACATCTACTATGAGTCAGACATGATGTTAGGCACTGATACACACAAGTGAACAAAACAAGGTTCCATTATTCATTGAATTCACAGTCTAAGTGTAAAGACTGACAAGAAAACAATGCAATATACAGTCGTCCCTTGGTAGCCACAGAGGACTGGTTACAGGACACTTCACAGATACCAGAATCTGAACATGTTTACATCCCTTATGTAAAATGGCATAGTATTTGCATATAACCTATGAACAACCTCCCGTACACTTTTTTTCTTTTTTAACATCTTTATTGGGGTATAATTGCTTTACAATGGTGTTTTAGCCGTACACTTTAAATCATCTCTAGATTACTTATAATACTTAATTCAATCTAAGTGCTATGGAATAGTTGTAAACACAATGTAAATGCTATGTATCGATAATTAGTTATAAAAACAATGTAAATGCTATGTAAATAGTTGCTGGCATGCAGCAAATTCAAGTTTTGCCTTTTGGAACTTTCTGGAAATTTTTTTTCTAATATTTTTGATCTGTGGATGATTGAATCTGCAGGTGCAAAACTCGTAGATATAGAGGGCCAACCACAATAGAAGTAAGGGCAGGATGCTGTTGGAGCATACAGGAGAGGCTTCCAAGCCAGTCCAGGGAGATCTGAGAAGTTTCCTAGTGAGAGTAAAATATAACTTGAGATCTAAAGCATAATAAACTAAAAACAAAAGCAGCTAATGCTTGCATAGCACTTGCTGTGTATCAGGCCCTGTTCTAAGCATTTCACATATATTAACTTATTGAATTCTCACCACAGCCCCATAAGGCAGGTCCTGTCAATATCCCTGTGTGTCGGTTCAGATGCCAAGACAGAACTAGACAGGCAAGGGACTCACTGAAGGAAACAACTTATAGAGAATAAAGGGGGCAAGTGTAGGAATAGGTGCCAATACATGTCTGACACCTCTGAAAGAAGAGAGAGAAGAAAAAAGGAATTAAAAGGAAGAAGCTTTAACTACAGTTCAGCCCTGAGAAAGTCTCAGCTAGGCTGATGAGGGTCCTGGAGCAAAGATTGCCAGTAGAGTCCCACATTGGGCCGAACTGGTTAGAACTTTCAGTCCCACCTCCAGGGAGAGGAGAGGGGCTGGAGATTGAGTTCAATCACTAATGGCTAATGATTTAAATCAATTATGCCTAAGTAATGAAGCCTCATCAAAACCAAAAAGAACAGGGTTCAGAGAGCTTCCAGGTGAACATATGGAGATTCAGGGAAAGTGGTGTACTCGGAGAGGGCATGGAAGCTCTGCACCCTTTCCCCATAACTTGCCCTAAGCATCTCTTCCATCTGGCTGCTCCTGAGTTGTATGCTTTTTTAATAAACTAGTAATCAGATAAGTAAAATGTTTCTCTGAGTTCTGTTAGCCACTCTAGCAAATTAATCGAACCCAAGGATGGGGTTGTTGGATCCTCCAATCTATAGCCAGTCCGTCAGAAGCACAGATGATAATCTGGGCTTGCAACTGGTGTCTGAAGTGAGGGGTGAAGAGGGTAGTCTTGTAGGACTGAACCCTTGACCTGTGGAATCTGATGCTGTCTCCTGGTAGTTAGTGTCAGAACTGAGTTGAATTGTGGGACACCTAGCTGGTGTCACAGAGAATTGCTTGTTGTAATTGGGTCCAGAACTGTTAAGGGTATAGGGGAATAAAATTATAGGAGGCAGTGAAGGGGAGAAAACAGTGGATAGAGACATTTAATACTCCCTCCCTCCTCTTCTCTTTCTCTCCTTTTCCCCCTCCCCCCACCTCCCTATTCTCTCCCCTCCCCCAAGCTTTCTGCTCTCTCCAATCTGAGAGCTCTGTGTTCTCTAGCCAGCTGCCTCTGTTCTGCCCAACTGTCATTCTCTGGTGCACTGTAGTAACAGAGCTTCATCCTGCTTGTTTACTGACTAAAAGGGTAATTTCCTGATGCCAGTCAAAGATGAAAATCCATTTCCCCCATTAGGAAGAAGCTTGGAACCCACAGCCTCTCTGGGTATTACTACTATTCAACCATCACCGAGCAAGAAGACTAAACCTGCAGAAGAAATATGCCAGGCCAGGCAGAATCCCAAAACGTGAGCCAAAAGTGAACATTAATCAAATACTTGCAGATGCCTTGACTATTTCAAATATCTATATCCCTTGACCTGACCATTTTCTGAGGTTCTGTCCTGTATTTCTAATTTCCTTAAGTACTCTCCAGCCAGCTGTGTAGCAAGAAACTCAATATATCCGAGATAGAACACATCATATTTTCTCCTAAAACTGTTTCTCCTCCAGTATTCCCAATTTCTATTTGTATTACTTTTTAGTCTTAAGGCTCTGACACTTCCTCTTCATTGCCCCATGCATTCCCTCGGGAGACGAGGCTGTAGAGTCTAGCTCTCTAGTATCTGGAGCACCTGTCCCCTCCCCTTCATTCCTATGGCCACATCCATTGTTCAAGCCTTCAACGTTCAGTACCTCTTGCTTGGCCTATCATAGAAGGCTTCTCACCATCCCCACAGCGTCAGTCCCTTCCCCTCTCCTCCACATGGTGCTGTCTGGTTAATTTTCCTAAAGCACAGCTCTGGTGATGTGACTACCTGAAAAGCATCCAACCTACTAAATAAAATCTAAATCATCTTAATCCACGATTGGGCCTCAACCTTATCTCCCCCTCCTCCCACTCACATGGCCTATGTTCCATCCAAACCAAACAGCCTGCTGCTCTCCATTTATTCATGCCCTGCTCTTTCCACGCTCCAGATCTGTGGTCTCACCATTCCCTTTGCCTGAAATGCCCTTCTTGCTTATCTTTGCATGTCAGTAGACTACCTGTCCTGCAAGACTCAGCAAATCACACTTCCTCCATATAAAGCCATCTCTGAATTATCAACAGCAGGTCTGCTCTCCCATAACAATCTATTCATACCTCTCCTGTGTAGCTCATCTCTCCAACTGGACTGGTACTCCTGGGGTAGTTCTGTGACTGATTCATCTTTATACACAGGACCTACTTCAGGGCTTTGGTCCAGTATATAGTTGAACTGAATAAACAGTTACCACTTCTGGAAGAGCCTGTTTGTTTTTAATATATATTCAGAAAACGGTGCCACTGTACCCAATTGATCAACTATGGTTGTACATCACCATTTTATTTGCTGCATTATTTTTCTTTTTCTTGAAAGTAGCAACTATAATATAATACATAGTAAGTGTTTCTACACATTTTTTCCTTCTCTATAGATATTTAGAAAGTGTCTAACTTCATGAAGACACAGAGAAGCAAGAGTAAGCCAAGACTGTGCTTCCTCACCCTGACCATTCTGCCTGGAACCTGGTACCTCCTCACTCATCATATTCAGTCACATTCCAAACCCTAGAGATTCTTTAATATTATCTCTTACATCTCTGCCCTTCCTTACATTCTACCTTGGTTTTTACCTTCACTCTTCTTACCTGGCCTAAAGCCTCCTAAATTATCTCCCCATTTCCAGTTCATTCTACACACCACTGCTGGATGAATTTTTCTCAAGCCCTGTCATGCCATTCCCTTTCAGCAGTCCCCAGTGGTCCACCAAATACAGGATAAACTCCTCACCAGATGATTCTAGGCCCTCCACTATAGTCCATCTCACAAATGTCAGCTTGCAGTCTAGTTAGGAAACTCACTGTTTCTCAAACCTGCCAGTGTATTTTGGCCTCTAGGGCTTTGCTCTTGCTATTTCCTCTGCTCGTTCACCGAAACAAGCAGTTATTAAACATCAAATCTGCACCAAGTTCTGGGTAAGTGCTGAGAATACAGAGATGAGCGTAACCTAGTGCCTACCCTTAAGGAGCTCACAGAACTACTAGGGGATATAAAAACAGAAATAAATTATTAAGAAAATGTGGAAAGGACAACAAGAGAAAGTGCTTATTTTTGCCTAAGGTGTCACGGAAGAGGTAGCATTAGAGGTGAACAGAAGCTCAGCGCACTAAGCAGAATGAAGAGAAGCATACCTCAGGCAGCAGGAACAGGATGGGAGATGGCACAGAGGTTTATAAGGCTATATGCCATGGAGTAGCAAAAGGTGATGCTGGAAAGACAGGTAGGGGCCTGATCATGAAAGCCCTTGGTTGGCATACCAAAGAATGTAGGACTTCCCTGGTGGCACAGTGGTTGAGAGCCCGCCTGCCAATGCAGGGGACACGGGTTCCATCCCTGGTCCGGGAAGATCCCACATGCCACGGAGCAACTAAGCCCGTGTGCCACAACTACTGAGTCTGCGCTCTAGAGCCCACGAGCCGCAACTACTGAGCCCATGTGCCACAACTAGTGAAGCTCACATGCCTAGAGCCCGTGCTCTGCAACAAGAGAAGCCACCGCAATGAGAAGCCCATGCACTGTAACAAAAAGTAGCCCCTGCTCGCCACAACCAGAGAAAGCCTGCGTGCAGCAACGAAGACCCAACGCAGACAAAAATAAAAAATGTAGATTGTGTCCTCAATTTTGTCATTTATGCATTCAATCAACATTTTTTGAGCACCCACTATGTGCCAGGCACTGTTAGGTGCTGACCACTCATATACTGCTGATGGCAACATAAAATGGTATAGCTGCACTGGAACCTTGAAAACATTATGCTTAGTTGAAAAAGATCACATATTGTATGATTCAATTTATATGAAATTTCCAGCATAGGCAAACCTATAGAAACAGAAAGTAGGTGAGTGGTTGCCTAGGACTGGATTGGGGGAGTTGGGGGAAAATAGGGAGGGTGACTGCTAAAGTGTAAGGGAATTCTTTTGGGAGTAATGAAAATGTTCTAAAATTGATTGTAGTGATGGTCACACAACTCTGTGAATATACTAAGAGCTAATGAATTGTATACTTTAAATGGGTGAATTGTATGTGTGAATTATACCTCAATAAAGTTTTTAAATAAATAAAATAGACATAATAAATATGTTATAAGAGGGTATGCAGGGCTTCCCTGGTGGCGCAGTGGTTGAGAGTCTGCCTGCTGATGCAGGGAACACGGGTTCGTGCCCTGGTCCAGGAAGATCCCACATGCCGCGGAGCGGCTGGACCTGTGAGCCATGGCCACTGAGCCTGCGCGTCCGGAGCCTGTGCTCCGCAACGGGAGAGGCCAAAACAGTGAGAGGCCCGTGTACCGCAAAAAAAAAAAAGACGGTATGCACTTTGGAAAAAAGAAGAAAAGCAGGGACTTCCCTGACGGTCCAGTGGTTAAGACTCCACGCTTCCACTTCAGGGGGCATGGGTTCGATCCCAGGTCGGGGAACTAAGATCCCACATGCCACACCTCACAACCAAAAAAAAAAGAAAAATAGCAGAGTAAGGGGGATCAAGAGGGCTGAGGGGGGGCAGTTTGCAGCATTAAATATGGTGATCAGAGTAGGCCTCACTGAGAAAGCAACATCTGAGCAAAGACAGGAGGCAGAAGAGTTGAACATGAAACAGGTATGAGCAGGAAGGGAAGAATTTGAAATACGCAAGAGGCAGATGTCCTAGGACCTAGTAATTAGATGGGATAGTCCTAGGAAAATTCCCAGTTTAAAATCCCTGAGATGCAAGGATGGTTGAATATACACAAGAATGTATCAATAAATGTGATATAGCACATTAACAGAATGAAAGATTAAAATCATACGATCATCTCAATAGATGCAGAAAAAGCATTTGACAAAATTCAACATCCTTTCAGGATGAAAACTCTCAACAAATTGGGTATAGAAGGAACATGCTTCAACATAATAAAGGCCATATACGACAAGCCCACAGCTAACATCCTACTCAATGGTTAAAGACTGAAGGCTTTTTCCTCTAAGATCAAGAACAAGAAAGACAAGGTGCCCACTCTCACCATTCCTATTCAATGTAGTACTAGAAGCCCTAGCTAGAGCAATCAGGAATGAGAAAGAATAAAAGGCATCCAAATCAGAAAGGAAGAAGTAAAATTGTCTCCATTTGCAGATACTGTGGTCTTATACATAGAAAATGATAAACACTCCACAAAAATCTGTTAGAACTAATGAAATAATTCAGTAAAGTTTCAGGTTTTAAAAAAAGAAACACAGAAAAAATCAGTTGCATTTCTGTACACTAACAATGAACTATCTGAAAAAGAAAAAGAAAAATTCTATTTACCATAGTATCAAAAACAATAAAATACTTAGGAATAATTTATAATCAAGGAGGTGAAAGAACTATACACTGAAAACTACAAGACTTGACTAAAGAAACTGTAGAAGACACAAACAAATGGAAAGATATCCCATATTCATAAATCAGAACAATTCATATTATTTTGGGGGTTTTTTAATTTTATTTATTTATTTATTTATTTATTTATTTATGGCTGTGTTGGATCTTCACTGCTGCACGTGGGCTTTCTCTAGTTGCAGTGAGCGGGAGCTACTCTTCATTGTGGTGCGAGGGCTTCTCATTGCGGTGGCTTCTCTTGTTGTGGAGCACGGGCTCTAGAGCGCAGGCTCAGTAGTTGTGGCACACGGGCTTAGTTGCTCTGTGGCATGTGGGATCTTTCCAGACCAGGGCTTGAACCCATGTCCCATACATTGGCAGGTGGATTATTAACCACTGTGTCACCAGGGAAGTCCCAAGAATTCATATTGTTAAATGTCCATACTACCCAAACCATCTATAGATTCAATATGATCCCTATCAAAATTCCAATGGCATTTTTCACAGAAATAGAAAAAACAATCCTAAAATTCTTATGGAACCACAAGAGACCCTGAACAACTAATGCAATTCTGAGAAAGAAGAATAAAGCTGGAGACTTCACAATTCCTGAATTCAAACTATACTACAAAGGCTACAGTAATCAAAGCAATATAGTACTGGCATAAAAATAGACACATTGACCAATGGAACAGAATCAAGAGCCCAGAAATAAACCCACACATATATGGTCAACTAATATTTGACAAAGAAGCCAGTGGGGAAAGGATTATCTCCTCAATAAATGGTGGTGGAATATTCACACATAAAAGAAGGAAATTGGACCCTATTTTCACCACTCACAGAAATTAATTCAAAATGGATTAAAGACTTAAATGTAACACCTGAAACCATAAAACTCCTAAAAGAAAACACAGGGAAAAATTCCCTGACATCGGTCTTGGCAACAATGTTTTTGGATATGCCACCAAAAGCAAAAGCAATAAAGGCAAAAATAAGTGGGACATCAGACTAGAAAGTTTCTGCACAATGAAAGAAACAGTCAGTGAAATGAAAAGGCAACCTATAGAATGAGAGAAAATATCTGCAAACCATATATCTGTTAAGGAGTTAATATCCAAAATATATAAGGAACTCATAAAACTCAATAGCAAAAAAAAATCCAATCAAAAAATGGGCAGAGGATCTGAATGGACATTTTTCTAAAGAAGTCATATAAATGACCAACAGGTACATGAAAAGATGCTCAACATCACTAATCATCAGGGAAATGCAAATCAAACCTATCACTTCATGTTAGAATGGCTGTTATCAAAAAGACAAGAGATAACAAGTGTTTGCAAAGATGCGGGGAAAAATCCTCCTGTGTCATCAGTCCTGAGGCTGAACAACTAGAACCACCTGAAGGAGGTTGGGAGAAAGAAACGGAAAGCCTGAGAGAAGCCTCAGAGAGATGGGCAATACTGAGAGCTGAGCTCTGCTTAGCAGGTGTCTTCACTGAGCCACCTCCTTGGGAGGAAGATGCTCAAATCCAAACATGACTCTGTAGGTGTTTCCCCTGAGACTTTTCTTTACCAACAGTGACGTCATTGGCCCATTCTGTCTTGGAGATTTCATCCTGGGACTATCTACAATGAACTATAGAGGTCATCTGGCCATCCCCCAGCCTGAGATTCCCTTTCTGCTCTCCCCACTTAGCAGAGTGAGCTCTTCTCCAAAGGAAGGGTATTTATTTTTGTGGATGGGGCAATGTAAGTATGGGGAAAAAAGTAGAGTCTAGGGGAAGAGGAAAGAAAGGTATAAAAAGGTGTGGAGAAGTAGGAAGTGTCCAGGGGCTCCAGGAGGAAGCAGAGATGGCTTTAATCTCTGCCTAAGCACCCACCAGGGTGTCCCTTCTTTGTTCCTCCCTCCCCATCATCAGTCTCCAGATCCCATCCTCACCAGCCCAGGTCTTGGTCAGTGACGGGGCCCTAGAGAGGAAGCAGGAAGCTTTGGGGCCCCATGAATTGACCTCTCTGGTTACCTTGGAATCTGGGGTGAACATAGGGTCACAAGCCAATGGTATGGATATTAGAAATGTTAATATTGACTACTACCCCTGATTGGTTTCTCTACAACCTGGAAACCCAACAGAAACTAGCCATGATACTATGTCATCTGACTCTCAGTAGAGCAACCAAAAAGACCTGACATGGGTGTGAAAATGAAAGGGAAAACCAAGGGAAAGTCCTAGGGAGATTGGCAATCCTCAGTGCTTTAGGCTGTCTGCTAAACTGGGCTTCCCCACCTAGTCATTGTGCTTGGGGTGTGCTGAAGACTCTCATATGCAAACCTGGAGGTGTTTCAGGCTTCCATGACTTTCCTCTTCAGCAACAGTGCAGAACATATTCCATTTCTCAGAACACTTTTTCTGGAGTCTGTTATGATACCAATGAGACTACTTGGCTAATTCCCTGCCTACTTTTCCTTTTATTCCTTTCCAAGAATCTCTCTGCATGAGTTCCCCTGCCCCTAACCCTGACTTTGTGGATAACATAGAAATATGAGCATGGATTCTGAAGCCAGATTACTTGGGTTCAAATCAGGCTTTACCATTTACTTGTTGTGTGGCCTTGGGCAAGTGAATTAACCTCTCTACCTGTGTGCTCATCTTCAAAATGGGAAAAGAACCCTTCAGTGATTTGTTGGGATAGTTAAATGAGTTAACGCGTGTAAAGCACTATGTCATTGTTAGATATTATTAGCATTATTTTGGTGGTTCTTGTTTTTTTGTTGTTTTTTTTCTGCGGTACGTGGGCCTCTCACTGTTGTGGCCTCCCCCGTTGCGGAGCACAGGCTCCTGACGCGCAGGCTCAGCGGCCATGGCTCACGGGCCCAGCCGCTCCGCAGCACATGGGATCCTCCCGGACCGGGGCACGAACCCGTGTCCCCTGCATCGGCAGGCGGACTCTCAACCACTGCGCCACCAGGGAAGCCCTGGTTGTTGTTTTATTATTGCCATTCTGGGCCTTTCTCCCTGAGCCCTACCACTTCCACTTTTTCACAATATGTGCAACTCCAGGTATAGCAACATCCTTAGTCATTTCTATCTGCTTTTTATCACGACGTTGGGCCATCCTGGTTCACTCTGACTTTCTTCAGTCTCAAGCAGAGGACGTCTCTCTCTGCACTCTCTATAGCACATGGCAAAGTAAAGAATAGTTTTTACTCCCTTCTTTTAAATCTTCAGACCTGGGCTTGTCTATAAGCTCCAGTCTAGTCACTGATCCTAAGAGTGAGTCTATAAACAGCACATGGATTCATGGACCGATAGATCCATCATGACATTCTTTGTTCTCACATTGGGCATACAGACTAGGTGTTACTTTAAAACAAAGAATGTTGCCCACCTCTGCAGTCACTGACCGGCAGTACACCCTGAAAAGAATTCAGGATGAAAAATGTGATAAGGCACTCTGTGCTTTGGAAAAACAGATGCCTTAGATAGAAAGAGATATCTCAGGGGGGAAAATTTTAATGAACCCAGATTCTTGCATCTTCTCCTACAGAGAAAAGCACTAAAATCATTAACTAAGATATCTGATCCTCATGATTAGTAGTAACCTGTTACCAAGATGTATGCTTGACTGCACACATTCCCTAGCCAAAATCATACATATACTGGCTTCTCCCCCTACCCCTTTGGAGCAGTTCCTCAGAGCTATCTGAGAGGCTGTCTCCCAGGCTGTAGTCCTCAGTAAGACCTTGAATAAATTCAACTCACAGCTCTTACATTGTGTGTTTTTCTTTCAGTTGACATACTCAAGCCAACAATTGTTTATCACAGTTAGATGCCACTATGCACCCACCATAATGTTTTAACTGAAAAAGGCTGACAATGTCAAGTGTTGGCAAGAACAATCAAGCACTGCTATTGAAAGAGTAAATTTATTCAATCAATCTGAAAAAAACAGTTTGTCATTATCTACTGAAGATAAAGACCCACCTTCCCTATACCCATAGATTCCATTTTAGGTATTTAACAACAACAACACAGTATGTGCACCATAAGATGGGTTTGCAGCAGCATTATTTGTGATAGCCAAAAGCTGGAAACAACCCAAACATGCACAAAGAGTAGAATGGATAAATAAGTTGAGATATGCTCACGGAATGGAATGCTATACGGTGACAAAAACAAACTATAGCTACACACAATTACATGAATGAATCTCATAAACATAATATTGTGACACAAAAGAACACATACTATATTATTCCATCTACACAAAGTTTTAAAGAGACAAAACTAATTTAGGTTGCTACAAAAGATTACTGGTTACCTTTGGGGAGGAAGTAGGGGTCCATGATTGAGAAAGGTATTAATGAGTTGTTTACAGTGCTCACAATGTTCTATTACTTGACCTGTGTGGCTGTTAACAGAAGTACTAATTTTGTGAAAATTCATTGAGCCATCCACCTGTGTGTTCTCAACTCAAATTAGGAAAATAAAAATACCGCTTTTATTAAAAAGAGAAGAAGAAAACAAACAGTGTGAAGAAAATCACTTCTGTGTTTGTTATAAAATTCTTATCAAGAACTCTGTGCATCTATACACTGTGCAAGATCCCACATGATAAATCCTGTCATGCATTTAGTACCAGGAAAGATTTTGTCTTTTCTAAGTAAATAGTATACTATTGATTATTTTTAAATTATCTAGTTCTGTATATTATCTTAGAAGTTTAAGGCCAAATTTAATATTCATAGTAATTCTATTAGTCCTTGTAGACAGCATTTTTTTCTTCTCTCCTCTCTTTCATCACTTTGATTTTCTATTTCTTTTTATGTTTCCATTTGCATTTTAATAACTTTTTTGTATATATGTCTTTTACTATAAGTTACCTCAAACTCTTTTTGAAGATGCTACATTGTCCAAGCATAAAACTTAACAGATTTTCCAACCTCAGTCTCATCCCAAAAGCTGACTCAATCCCTCTGCCAAGTGGGAAAAAATTAGCAAATACTCCAGCAGCTGATGCCTTGTACTGGCATAAATATAAATATAAATATATATATATACATATATGAAATATATATGAAATATAGTAAATGTATATATATACACACATATATATATATCATACTTCATTTCATATCAGTATATGAGATTCCACAAAGAGAAAGGAAAAATGTTACCTGAGGAATTCTTGTTTGGGAATGTACATCAGATTTCACCTACCTTTGGAATTTTACTTCTTCTCTGTTCTCCACAGGATTAGAAATGTAACAAGTGAGAAGGAATAATGGGACTATTAAACCCTTGTTTACTGGTCACGTGGGTTAAAAAAAAGAAAGAAAAAACAGTTTCGCCACTCCCACTGCAAAGAGCTTGCTCACAGTAGGAGATGGGGGTAGGGTTAAGGCAGGACACAAACTAGGCCACAGAGCTTCAGCAACACAGTTCTCAGGACTTAATTATATAAGGTCGCTCTTGCTTACCCAAAAGTTCACAAACTTACCCCACAGCTCCCAGCATTATCATAAAAGAGCTGGTTTTCCACACTGTCAAGAATTCCAATTTACAAAGTATACCCACGGGGTCCTATTTATAAGTATAAAATCACTCTCAACTTCTAAACAATACTTTCTCAAACTCCAAAAGAATAAAGATCAAAAAAGCAGAGAACACAGTGGCAATGAAATTTCTTTCAGAAATCAAAGTTGAAGGGTCTTTTAAGAAAATTAAAAACCATAATCAAGATCTTTTTAAAAAAAATTTTTTTAACTTAAAAAAATTTTTTTAAAAAACATCTTTCTCAGGACTTCCCTGGTGGCGCAGTGGTTAAGAATCCGCCTGCCAAAAAAAAAAAAAGAATCCACCTGCCAATGCAGCGGACGTGGGTTCAAGCCCCGGTCCGGGAAGATCCCACATGCTGCAGAGCAACTAAGCCCGTGTGCCGCAACTACTGAGCCTGCGTGTCACAACTACTGAAGCCCGCACACCTACAGCCCGTGCTCTGCAACAAGAGAAGCCACCGCTCGCCGCAACTAAAGTCCACGCAGCAACGAAGACCTGACCCAACACAGCCAAAAATAAATAAATAAATAAATTTATTTTAAAAAATACTTTCTCCAAACAGATCTTATCCCCAAGCCAACACACACACACACACACACACACACACACACACACGATTTGCTCAGGAAGAGTCCCGTCCTGGAGACTTCAGAGGACTTCGTGAATCCCCACTGGGCAGGGTTCCTTTCCTTTCCCCAACGCTGCACACCCTCCGCTTCCTCACCTCCTTCACAACACCGCCCTCTTGTGGTCAGAGTCCAGGCTGCTCCACTCCTTTGTGCCAAGCCCACAGTTCTCACCAGTGTCATTCTTGCTCAACTGGAGGATCAGATGTGTTACAGCCAAAATTAAAAGTAGAAAGCCCCCATCCTCTGAGTAAGTTGGAGCCTCTGCTGGAGTCAGGGAGCGGGGAAGCAGAGTCCCCTTTGAGATTGCCAACCTGAGATCAGCTTCTGCAAACTGGGGCTCTCAGCCTTAATGCTGTCAGACACCTTTCCAAAAGAGCTGCAGCTGGACAGGAATAAAGACGCAGACATAGAGAATGGACTTGAGGACACGGGGAGGGGGAAGGGGAAGCTGGGACAAAGTGAGAGAGTGGCATGGACATATATACACTACCAAATGTAAAATAGATAGCTAGTGGGAAGCAGCTGCATAGCACAGGGAGATCAGCTCCGTGCTTTGTGTCCAACTAGAGGGGTGGGATAGGGAGGGTGGGAGGGAGACGCAAGAGGGAGGAGATGTGGGGATATATGTATATGTATAGCTGATTCACTCTGTTGTACAGCAGAAACTAACACAGCATTGTAAAGCAATTATACTCCAATAAAGATGTTAAAAAATTAAAAAAAAAAAAAGAGCTGGGCTTCCCTGGTCGCGCAGTGGTTGAGAATCTGCCTGCCAATGCAGGGGACACGGGTTCGAGCCCTGGTCTGGGAAGATCCCACATGCCGCGGAGCAAATGGGCCCGTGAGCCACAATTACTGAGCCTGCGTGTCTGGAGCCTGTGCTCCGCAACAACAGAGGCCGCGATAGTGAGAGGCCTGCGCACCGCGATGAAGAGTGACCCCCGCTTGCCACAACTAGAGAAAGCCCTTGCACAGAAACGAAGACCCAACACGACCATAAATAAATAAATACATTAAAAAAAAAAAAAAAAAGAGCTGCAGCTGCTTCGTGTCCTAATCCGCTCTAGCAAATTAATCAAACCCAGGGAGAGAGTTGTGGGAACCTTCGATTTAAAGCCAGTCAGTCAGAAGCACAGGTAACAACCTGGGCTTGCAACTGGCATCTGAAGAGGGCGGGGGAGTCTTGTGGGACTGAACCCTTAACCTGTGGAATCTGACACTATCTCTGGATAGATAGTGTCAGAATTGAGTTGAACTATAGGAAACCTAGGCTGGAATCCAAAGAATTGGTTTGGATGTGTGGGGAAACACACCCATGCCCCACAATGGAACTGGTATCAGAATCCTTCAGCACCCTTTCACAACTCTCTGCTCTCTTGGCTCCTATGAAATCACACTCTCCTAGTTCTCCTGCTTCTATTCCTATTTGTTCTCATTGTCTTTTGCTGGTTTCTCTTCCTCTACCCAATTTTTAAAGTCAATATCTTTAAGAGTTCTATCCTGGCCCTTCCTCTCTTCTCATTGTACACACCCTCCTTGTTTGGGGACCTCAGTCATCATCAGCTTCAACCCTGATCCGAGTTCTAATGACTTGCAAATCTCTGCCTTCAGTCAAGACCTCTCCTGACATCTAGCTCCTCATATCCAACTGCCTGCTGGGCATCTTCCACTTGAATTCATCCATTCATTCCATAAACATAGAGTCCCTACTATGTGCTAGGTCCAATGCTAGTTACTGGAGCTAAAAGAGGTGCGTAAAATAGACATGATATTTGAAATCTTAGAACTTATTATTTTAGTAGGAAAAATAAACATTAAACATATATTCCCACAAATAAATATATTATTACACACTGTGATGAGGGCTATGAAAGAAAAGCATGGAGAGCTTAGGGAGTATCACAGTAGCAACTCAAACTCAACTTTTCAAAACTGAAATAATGATGATTCAGTACAATCTGATCCTCCTCCTTATTTTCACATTATTTCCTATCCCTACATGTATTCAACAAATACTCAACACATTTAATGATTGCCCACTAGGTGCCAAACAACCCCTTCCAACCAGGTGCCCAATTCTGAAACCTGGGAAATCATCCTAGACCACTTCCTCATCCCCCACATCCAATCAATATTAATTCTTAGTAATATCTCTTAAGTCACTTACGTCCACACAATCACAACCATCTCTACTTTACTGCCTTACTTCAGGCCACAAGTACTTGTGCCCTGGATTCCAGCAACAGTTTCTTGGGATTGCTCTGCCTCTGTTTGCTCTTTGCCCTTCTGTTTGCCCTTTACAGGGCTCCAGAGTTTATTTCTAAAACATAATTCTGATTATGTTTCTCCCCTTCTTAAAAGCCTTCCAAGACTCCCCACTGTCTTCAGACAAATCCGAGTTCCTGTGGAGGAACAAGGTTTGACACTGTGTTTTGATCTGAATCTGCCATCCTTTATTTTAAGCAGTCTGCAAGGAGGAAGCTAGATCCCAACAGTATATAGCTTTATGATTAACAAGAAAACCTATACAATATGTATATTGGCAGGTTATTTATCAAAAATCTGCTAGGTTCATTTATAGCTTAGGTGAGAAATTCAATTTCATATATTATATCCATCATATAGATTAAAAAACAATTGCAATATCCTATAACACATGTTTTATCAGCTTTGAAGTCATCATTTGCTTTGTGGTTAAAAGAATCATTCCTGTGAGATTAAACTAAAACTTTGTCATTTAAATAAATATGAGGGTACTCTTTATTACTTTTCAGTAGTTGATGATAGCAAGTGATAAAACCTATCATAAACTGAAATATGACCTTGGCTCCACCTAGATAGTCTCCCTTTGTTTATGATGCTCTTCTGTCAACAGAACATTAATCTTCTTTTATTTTATTGAGGAGGAAAATAACTAGCACAGGAGTACTTCAAATTTTCAATTTGTTTCAACAATATTATTCACTCCCAAGGCTTCTCATCAAATACAGATATGATCAATATTTTATTATAATTTTAACCAAAACTGAATTAAAATGGAAGACGAATAACTTTTTTTTTTTTTGGCCACACCTCATGGCATGCACCAGGGGGAAGATGAATAACTTTTATTTCCACACTCTTTAGCTTGGCATGCAATGCTCTGGCCATAGCTTGCCTCTTAGTCCTATTTCTCACTATGCCCTCCCTTGAAGTCTGAGTCCTGACCATATGGAACTATACTGGCAGGTTCCTGAAAGCACCATGCCATTTCTGCTTTTATGCCTTTGCTCCCTGTACCAATACTGTCCAAGTCTTTAAAAAAATGCTGATGTCACATTAAAAGGATCATGCACCATTATCAAGTGGGGTTTATCCCAGGAATGCAAGGATTCTTCAATATACGCAAATCAATCAATGTGATACACCATACTAACTAACTGAAGGATAAAAACCATATGATAATCTCAATAGATGCAGAAAAAGCTTTTGACAAAATGTAACACCATTTATGATAAAAACACTCCAGAAAGGAGGCATAGAGGGAACTTACCTTAAAATAATAAAGGCCATATATGACAAACCCACAGCCAACATCGTTCTCCATGGTGAAAAACTGAAACCATTTCCACTAAGATCAGGAACAAGACAAGGCTGCCCACTCTCATCATTATTATTCAACATAGTTTTGGAAGTTTTAGCCACAGCAATCAGAGAAGAAAAAGAAATAAAAGGAATCCAAATCAGAAAAGAAGAAGTAAAACTGTCATTGCTTGCAGATGACATGATACTATACATAGAGAATCCTAAAGATGACACCAGAAAACTACTCGAGCTAATCAATGAACTTGGTAAAGTAGCAGGATACAAAATTAATCATGGAAATCTCTTGCATTCCTATACACTAATGATGAAAAATCTGAAAGAGAAATCAAGGAAACACTCCCATTTACCACTGCAACAAAAAGAATAAAATACCTAGGAATAAACCTACCTAAGGAGACAAAAGACCTGTATGCAGAAATCTATAAGACACTGATGAAAGAAATTAAAGATGATACAAACAGATGGAGAGATATACCATGTTCCTGGATTGGAAGAATCAACATTGTGAAAATGACTATACTACCCAAAGCAATCTACAGATTCAATGCAATCCCTAATCAAACTACCAATGGCACTTTTCACAGAACTAGAATAAAAAATTTCACAATTTGTATGGAAACACAAAAGACACCAAATAGCCAAAGCAATCTTGAGAACGAAAAACGCAGCTGGAGGAATCAGGCGCCCTGGCTTCAGACTATACTACAAAGCTACAATAATCAAGGCAGTATGGTACTGGTACAAAAACAGAAATATAGATCAATGGAACAGGATAGAAAACCCAGAGATAAACCCATGCACATATGGTCACCTTATCTTTGATAAAGGAGGCAAGAATATACAATGGAGAAAAGACAGCCTCTTCAATAAGTGGTGCTGGGAAAGCTGGACAGCTACATGTAAAAGAATGAAATTAGAACACTCCCTAACACCATACACAAAAATAAACTCCAGATGGATTAAAGACCTAAATGTAAGGCCAGACACTATAAAACTCTTAGTGGAAAACATAGGCAGAACACTCTATCACATAAATCACAGCAAGATCCTTTTCAACCCACCTCCTAGAGAAATGGAAATAAAAACAAAAATAAACAAATGGGACCTAATGAAACTTAAAAGCTTTTGCAGAGCAAAGGAAACCATAAACAAGACGAAAAGACAACCCTCAGAATGGGAGAAAATATTTGCAAACAAAGCAATGACAAAGGATTAATCTCCAAAATATACAAGCAGCTCATGCAGCTCAATATCAAAAAAATAAAGAACTCAATCAAAAAATGGGCAGAAGACCTAAATAGACATTTCTCCAAAGAAGATATACAGATTGCCAACAAACACATGAAAAGATGCCCAACATCACTAATCATTAGAGAAATGCAAATCAGAACTACAATGAGGTATCAACTCACACAGGTCAGAATGGCATCATCAAAAAATCTACAAACAATAAATGGTGGAGACGGTGTGGAGAAAAGGGAACCCTCTTGCACTGTTGGTGGGAATGTAAATTGATACAGCCACTATGGAGAACAGTATGGAGGTTCCTTAAAAAACTAAAAATAAAACTACCATACAACCCAGCAATCCCACTACTGGGCATATACCCTGAGAAAACCATAATTCAAAAAGAGACATATACCACAATGTTCATTGCAGCATTATTTACAATAGCCAGGACATGGAACCAACCTAAATGTCCATCGACAGACAAATGGATAAAGAAGATGTGGTACATATATACAATGGAATATTACTCAGCCATAAAAGGGAACGAAATTGGGTCATTTGTAGAGACGTGGATGGATCTAGAGACTGTCATACAGAGTGAAGTAAGTCAGAAAGAGAAAAACAAATATCGTATATTAATGCATATATGTGGAACCTAGAAAAAATGGTACAGATGAACCAGTTTGCAGGGCAGAAATAGAGACACAGATGCAGAGAACAAACATATGGACACTAAGGGGGAAAGTGGTAAGGGTGGGGGGTGATGTGATGAATTGGGAGATTGGGATTGACATGTATACACTAATATGTATAAAATGGATAACGAATAAGAGCCTACTGTATAAAAAAATAAATTAAATAAAATTCAACAATTAAAAAAAAAAAGAGAGAGAGATGTACCACAATGTTCATTGCAGCACTGTTTACAAGACCCAGGACATGGAACCAACCTAAACGTCCATCAACAGATGAATGGATAAAGAAGATGTGGCACATGTATATAATGGAATATTACTCAGCCATAAAAAGAAACGAAATTGAGTTATTTGTAGTGAGGTGGATAGATCTAGCGTCTGTCATACAGAGTCAAGTAAGTCAGAAAGAGAAAAACAAATACCATATGCTAACACATATATATGGAATCTAAAATTTTTAAAAAATGGTTCTGAAGAACCTAAGGGCAGGACAGGAATAAAGATGCAGAAGTAGACTTGAGGACACGGGGAGGGGGAAGGGTAAGCTGGGACAAAGTGAGAGAGTGGCATTGACATATATACACTACCAAATGTAAAATAGATAGCTAGTGGGAAGCAGCCGCATAGCACAGGGAGATCATCTCCATGCTTTGTGACCACCTAGAGGGGTGGGATAGGGAGGGCGGGAGGGAGGCTCAAGAGGGAGGTGATATGGGGATATATTTATACGTATAGCTGATTCACTTTGTTATATAGCAGAAACTAACACAACATTGTAAAGTAATTATATTCCAATAAAGATGTTGAAAAGAAATGCTGATGCCAATAGACAGCTGGGTTATAAATTCATCTATAACATGTCATTATACTTCTTGATTTGGGTCCATTGCCCCTGCTAGACTATAACTTTCTCGGAAGTAGAACCCATATCACTTTTTCTCCACAGAGCCTAACTAAATGTCCAACACAAATTTTCAATAACTCTTTGTGGAATAAATGAATAAGTTAAAGAATGACTGAATGAACTATATCTTTCCCGAACAGATCATCCTTTTACATGCTAAAAACATCCAGAATAACAACAGAAGCTGGACTGCAAGTCCATGAAGTAGGTTCTACGTCTGCAAAGAACTTGAAGAGAGAGAACTAGGGCTGACAGATTACCCAAAGAGGTTGATAGCAGACATAAATAGTAAATGTAAAGAGGATAGTAGATAGCATAAGGCTTGAAGGACAAAGGGGTTTTGCACCTATGAGGATGAAAGCACAAGGGGAAACCAACTGAATGGCAATACTGCCTCCCAGTGGCCCTTGGGATAAAAGCCTCTATACCAGAGCACTTTCACAAAATAATAGCTTTCTCACTTTGAGTGGTTCTGGGCTATGAGCTGGGCCAGGCACCTCTTACTTTATCTCATTTAACCCTTACAACAATCCCTTGTAGACACATAGCTTGTAGATTAGGAGTGAATCACACAGACTCTGGAGTCAGGATGTCTGGCTCTCCTACTTACTAGGTTTGTGACCTGGGGCAAATTAATTCTCAGCATATGTCCCCATCTGTAAAACAGGGATAATATTAGTACCTATCACATACATCCTTGACAGCATAGCAAATGCTATATAAACGTTAGCTATTATTATGCCCTTTTTTCTGGTGAGGAAAACTTATGTTAAATAAATGAAGCATACAATAGGAACTCAATAAATAAACCTCCTTTGCTTTCCCGCCTTATGTCTTAGCTCCTTACAGTCTGCCCTCCTTAATGGTCCTGAAATTTAAATAGGGGACTCCCAAATAGCTCAAAGAAGTCAGTTCCTAAAGGGAGCAATAAGGAATCTCCAGTAAAGAAACTGAGAAACCTCCATTAAAAAGCCCAAGGCATGTGGTTCTGGAAAAGAGAACTCTACTGGCACTCTTGTTACTGTTATTAGAGTGAAGACCTTCCCAGCAATGAAATTCACTCTACTGAAAACAGGATGCATGGAGATTGTGAAAATCAACTAAGATTTGTGCAGGATGTCACATTTCTAGAAATATTCAAATAAATATGATCTGTCCAGAGCCTATTTTTCACAACTTTGCCCACAGAAGCTAAGGGACCATGATCACTTTCAAGATTGGGCTAATAATAACCTACTAGAGAGTCTATTCTCTCGTTGCTTTCCTACTATTATTGTAAAAATAAAATTCATGAAAATGATAGTTTTCATGTGACACAACACTGATGTGATTATCAGACTGCCCACCCCAGTCCACCTTTGAGATGAGATGTATCTTTACCTGGTCAGACTTATTGGCAGATCTGCACATCGATAGCAAACAGGCTCCTTTACATGGAGAGTAAAGCTCTCCATGCTTCTGCAAGCTTCCTCTGATTCAGATTTTAGTATTCCTGGGTGTTCTATTTGAGAGACTGAATATACAAACAAACAATGACCAGACCATATTTAAAAACAGAACTCTGACCCACAACCTGCCCGAAGCCTACCCAGGAAACCAGCCCCCTTATCTATAATAAACAGCCCAGGAAGCCAGCCTGCTTAAGTCAGACTTATAGGAAGTCAGACTGCGGTGTCTAGTGATAGTCCAGGAAGCCAAATAACCCATATAACAATCCGCTCAAAATAGCCAGGACTTGATTAACAACTGAGAGCTTCCCTAATTTTTGTCCCCACTTCCAACTTAGGACCAACCAGAGAAAGCCACATGTGCACCCCTAACCAATCACATAGGATGCCCCTCTCTTGAGTTAGCCCACCTACAACTTACCCATGAAAACAGCCTTGAATCAGGACATACCTGAAACCTTCCCTTTTTTCACTGTTAATCTTTTCCACTCCTCTGCCTGTCTATGAGTCTCTGCCAAAATACAAGTGACGGTGGCTGACTCCCTTTCTAAATATAGCAAGCTCTTGAATAAATAGCTTTTGCTTTTCTCATTTGCATTTCTCATTTTCTCAAATTTTTCTCATTTTCCACATATTGGACCTAGTAATTCTACAAAGAACTAATTTCCAAACCCTCTTTAAAAGATATTGGTTGGGTTTCCGTGGTGGCACAGTGGTTAAGAATACGCCTGCCAACGCAGCGGTCACAGGTTCGAGCCCTGGTCCGGGAAGATCCCACGTGCCGCGGAGCAACTAAGCCCGTGCGCCACAACTACTGAGCCTGTGCTCTACAGGCCGCGAGCCACAACTACTGAGCCCATGTACCATAACTACTGAAGCCTGCACGCCTAGAGCCCATGCTCCACAACAAGAGAAGCCACTGCAATGAGAAGCCCGCGCACCGCAACGAAGAGTAGCTCCCATTCCCGCAACTAGAGAAAGCTCATGCGCAGCAACGAAGACCCAACTCAGCCAAAGATAAATAAAAATTTTTTTAATCTTAAAAAAAAGAGATATTGGTTAACATTGTTTCTAAAACAGTCATAAAGTTAGCGGAGAACATCTCTTTTACTTCATCTTAATAACCTAAATCTATATGCTCCAAGGCTCACCTTTAGACAGAAGATATCCCTGGAATGGGCGCAGCCTCCTTCTGCCCACCTGAGCAGTGGAGTGTCGAAGCGGGCGGGTGGAGACCGCGGGAGTGCCTCCCTCGCTCAGGCCGACCTCCGAATGGGAACTACAATTCCCAGTGGCCCCTGCAGACCGCCGGCCGCGGCCCCGATGCGCCTGCGCAGTGGCGGGGGCTCCGGCTGTGTGGTTCCCGCCATTTCTCGTGGCCGGTCTCCCTGGGTTGAGTTCCGCGCTTCATGGAGGCGTTTGACCCCGCCGAGCTGCCCGAGCTGCTTAAGCTTTATTACCGGAGGCTCTTTCCCTACGCCCAGTACTATCGCTGGCTCAACTATGGCGGAGGTGATGGAGGCGGGGAGCGGGGTGGGAAGTGGGTTGGGAGGGGAACGTGAGGAGGTTTCAGGAGAGTACCTTGGAATGACAATATGAAGCGCCTCCTGTGCGCCAGGCGTTGTGCCGGGCACCGTCTTGCGTTATCTTGAGCCCTCCCCCTCACCTCTGAGGTGTAAATGGGCCGAGAGAGGTTGTAATGACCAGCCTACCGCTACGCATTGTAAGGCAGAGCCGCTGCTCCTATCACTCCTTGGTCAGACTCAAGTGGTCGGACTGACTTTGGGTTTGGTGTTTATCTGCAGCCAAGAGGGGGTTACCGGGTCATAGCATGAAGCTGCAGAGGCGTGATCAGCTCAGGGACAGAGGGGCATCTCCTAAAAGAGGAGAGGTACTTAACTCTTCCCAGGAATTTACTAGTGCCCACCGAGGAAAAAGAGGTGGTATTACATATTGAAAATATTTCTGCATCTTTTTCCTCATTTTTACTTTTCCCTGTTAGATGCGGGATGGTAAACCCCTTCAAATTAGGAACTAGTTCTTGTCTTTTTTTTTTTTTTTTAACATGTAGCACAGTGCACAGAGGACTCATTAAAAATATCTTCTCTGGGGTGTGCTCAGAGCAGGGGGTCTGAAGAAATGGCTCATGTGTTTACAACACACCCAACAGGAATTAGGGTTCATTGTGACAAGGGGCACAAAACTTGTGGCCTTCCTATGAACAGATACCCAACACGTATGCCCCCTTCACCTGCACGTGGCTGCTGGGCAGGACCAGTGGGACAGGGCTCAGTACTGGGAGGAAAGCTACAGTGTTCAGTGGGCGAGTTTGCCACCTGGAGCCTGTCCGGTCCACGTGTGGCTGTGCCATGAGTGGTGTTATAGGCATAAAGGCTTTGAACCCCTCTATTCAAGGAAAAAAGAAAAATATATTCCGTGTATATGCCATTCTGGAAAAGGCAAAACAATGGAGACAATAAAAAGATCAGTGGTTGCCAGGAGTTTGCGGGGGAGGGGAGATGAATACATAGACTACAGAAGTTTTTATGAGTGGTGAAAATACTTTGTATGACATTATAATGATTTTATGTCATCATACTATTGTCCAAACCCGTAGAATGTGCAACACTATTCACTTCGTAAAGCGAACTCTAAGATGAACTAGGGACTTTGGTGATTATGATGTGTCAGTGCAGTTCAGCCTTAATTTTTAAAAAAAAGTCTTAAAAAGAATTAACACTCAGGGTAGACGTTTTTGGCAAAACCTTTGTTTCACTTCTATATATGTATACACATTATATATGTGTTTGTTGGACTGTGATGTAAAATGTGCTTTTTAGAATAAAAAAGTTTGCAGGTTACTGTAGTTATACTGGCAAATAAAAGCACAAATTAAAAAGAAAAAAATATATATATTCTCATTGGTTAATGTTTTAATGCTCTGAGCTGGGTAAAGTACCAAATTAACTTTTAAAGTGTACATTTATTTTGCAGTGGTAAAGAATTACTTTCAACACCGTGAATTTTCCTTCACATTGAAAGATGATATTTACATTCGTTACCAATCCTTCAACAACCAGAGTGATCTGGAAAAGGAGGTGCAGAAAATGAATCCGTACAAGATTGATATAGGCGCGGTATATTCCCACAGAGTAAGAAATCGATTTTTTATGTAGTTTGTTGTTTTTTAAACCAAGAATGGATTGGTGCCCCTAGCATTTTGAGATAAATTTTTAGAGCTTATTTTAGTTGAAGAGCCACAAATTGTCCTTTGATGCTTTACATTACTGACTGGAAATAGTTTGGAAGTGAATTGGTTGTATTCTCACTAGAACAAAAAAAAGAGTATCTGGCTAAAAGACTAGGAAGTCAGCGTGGTTGAGCACAGAGGGCATTGGAGAGAATCATTCTTGATTTCTCTATTTCTCTCACACCTGTATCTGTTTCACTAGGAAATCTCTTTAGCTCTACCATAATAATATCTAAAATCCAACCACTGCTACTAGTGCTGCTACCATCATCATCACCA
Source organism: Aethalodelphis obliquidens (assembly GCF_003676395.1). Classification (NCBI taxonomy): domain Eukaryota; kingdom Metazoa; phylum Chordata; class Mammalia; order Artiodactyla; family Delphinidae; genus Aethalodelphis; species Aethalodelphis obliquidens. Next base: position 6,891,998 of record NW_020837952.1, on the reverse strand, counting down.
TCTCTAATCTAAATTACTGTAAAAACTTTCTAACACTTTGCTCCTGTAGACTCTAGACTCTATTCTCAACACAGCAGCCAGAAGGATCCTTTTAAAACAAGATTGTCATGATTCCTCTGCTCAAAACCATTCTCCAGTGGCTCCTCATTTCACTCCAAGTAAGAGCCCCTCTCTCCTGCTCAAGTCACTCCTCACCTGCCACACTGACCCATGCTCAAGCAGTTTCCACTGCCTAGAACCCATTTCCCCAAATATCTTATTGGTTCATTCCCTCACCTCCTTTAAGTCCTTACTCAGTGAGGCGTCTGCAGCCTGCCATTCCTCCTACCTGCTCACCTCACTGATACATTCTAAGTGCCTAGAATACTGCTAGGCAGAGAGAGTACACAGTAATTATCTGCTGAATGAATAAACATACCAAAATTGTCCTTCTTCCTCTCCTTAAAAATACACACATGGTGGGGAAAATATACACATGAAATAATAGGTTTTGTATGGAGCTTTTTCATATGTTGTATAGCTTGTTTTTCATATCAATCCTCATTCTTTTTTTTTAATATAAATTTATTTTGTTTATATTATTTTTGGCTGCGTTGGGTCTTCGTTGCTGTGTGCGGGCTTTCTCTAGTTGCGGCGAGCGGGGGTTACTCTTCGTTGCAGTGCGTGGGCTTCTCATTGCAGTGTCCTCTCGTTGCGGAGCACGGGCTCTAGGTGCGCAGGCTTCAGTAGTTGTGGCCCTTGGGCTCAGTAGTTGTGGCTCACGGGCTCAGCCACTCCGCAACATGTGGGATCCTCCCGGACCAGGACTCGAACCCGCGTCCCCTGCATCGGCAGGCAGACTCCCAACCCCTGTGCCACCAGGGAAGCGCCCTCATTATTCTTTTTACAAAGGAGAACTTCGATAATTTGCCCTAGGTCACACAATTTCTAAATGAGGGAGATGGTACCTGAATCCAGGTTTTCTGACTCTAAATCCCAGGGGAAGGGGAGAAGAAGAGGTAAGATAAGGCAGGCAGGGAAAATGCTTTGGAACAGTTTACTCCTCTTCAGAGGTGGAGATTAAAACTGAAGTCTCGTACTTCCCTGGTGGCGCAGTGGTTGAGAGTCCGCCTGCGGATGCAGGGGACACAGGTTCGTGCCCCGGTCCAGGAAGATCCCACATGCTGCAGAGCGGCTGGGCCCATGAGCCATGGCCGCTGAGCCTGCGCGTCCAGAGCCTACGCTCCGCGGCGGGAGAGGCCACAGCAGTGAGAGGCCCGCGTATCGCCAAAAAAAACCAAAAAACAAAAAATTGAAGTCTCTGTAGAAGGGTCAAGTTGTCACTCTACTACTCCTCCCTAGCACAGAAGGGGGGGGGGGATAGTATCATTTTTTTAATTGGACCAAGACAGAGGCATGTGTACACCTTTTTTGTGTGTTTTGTTTGTGATTTTTATCAGTTATATATGCGCGTAGTTTACAGAATCAACTACTATTAATTAGGCTTTTTTTTTTTTAAGGTCTCCTACTTTTCCCCCTAGTTTTTCCTCCCCAGAGGCAAGCATTTTCTTTTTGCTGATTGTTAAGGTATTTGCCTCCTTGTCTCTAAATAACATGATTATATTTCTTCTGTTTTTCCATTTTAAGCATTATCTACTGAACTTCCATTCTGGCAGATGAGAGTTTAGGGTTTTTTTAGCCTCACCCCCTACCCTCACCACACAGAGAACCTTCCTATTACCACATGCTCTTAGTATGTTTGTTAAAAATTAGGATTAGATCACTAATTCAACCCCAAACTGCTAATTATATAAATCTCCCAATGTATTCAGATCCATCAAGTATTTTGTCGGTTTCATCCTGAAGAAATTTCTCCTGCAGCCTTCTTAACTCCTCCTCTCTAAGCCTGACGGGTAAATATGAACTTGTAATCACCCTGGTTTCCTTTCACCTCTCTCCTGTGATCCTTGTTGCCTAGATCCTATGTTCTCTTTTTGGTTTACTCCCTTGTTTTGGTGGAGCACATCCTCCAGGAGCTTCCTAAGAAAAGGTGCATGGAAGACAAAATATTTCATACCTTCTGTATCTGGAAAATGTCTTCATTCTATCTATATGCTTAACTAATGATTGAGTTTGTAAATCATTTTCCCTCAGAATTTTGAAGACATTGCTACATTATCTTTGAGCTTCCAATGTTGCTGTTAAGAAGACTAATGCCATTCTGATTCCTGTTCCATTGTGTTGGACCTGGAAACTCTTAGGATTTTCTTTTTTAAAAAAAAAATTTATTTCTTTAATGTTGTACCTATTTTATTTATTTTTGGCTGCATTGAGTCTTCGTTGCTGTGTGCGGGCTTTCTCTAGTTGCGGCAAGCGGGGTCTACTCTTCATTGCAGTGCGCGGGCTTCTCATTGAGGTGGCTTCTCTTGTTGCGGAGCACGGGCTCTAGGCACGTGGGCTTCAGTAGTTGTGGCGCACGGGCTTAGTTGCTCCACGGCATGTGGGATCTTCCCTCACTAGGGCTCGAATACGTGTCCCCTGCATTGGCAGGTGGATTCTTAACCACTGCGCCACCAGGGAAGCCCCGCTCTTAGGATTTTCTACCTATCCCCTCTGTCCCTAATGGTGTACATCTTTTTTCATCTATTGTGCTAGATACCTGATGGACACATATGATCATGAGCTCGTATCCTTCAATCCTGGGAAATTTTCCTTTTTTTTTTTCTTTAATCGATCTTTATTGGAGTATAATTGCTTCACAATACTGTGTTAGTTTCTGTTGTACAAAAAAGTGAATCAGCCATATGCATATATATGGCCCCATATCCCCTCCCTCTTGAGCCTCCCTCTCCCACCCCTCTAGGTCTTCGCAAAGCACCGAGCTGATCTCTCTGTGCTATGCTGCTGCTTCCCACTAACTAACTATTTTACATTCGGTAGTATATATATGTCAGTGCTACTCTCACTTTGCCCCAGCTTCCCGCTCCCACCCTGTGTCCTCAAGTCCATTCTCTATGTCTACATCTTTATTCCTGCCCTGCAACTAGGTTCATCAGTACCATTTTTTTTTTTTTTTTTAGATTCCATATATATGCGTTAGCATATGGTATTTGTTTTTCTCTTTCTGACTTACTTCACTCTGTATGACAGACTCTAAGTTCATCCACCTGACTACAAATAACTCAATTTCATTTCTTTTTATGACTGAGTAATATTCCATTTTGTATATGTGCCACATCTTCTTTACCCATTCATCTGTCGATGGACATTTAGGTTGGTTCCAAGTCCTGGCTATTGTAAATAGTGCTGCAGTGAACATTGTGGTACATGTCTCTTTTTGAATTATGGTTTTCTCAGGGTATATGCCCAGTAGTGGGATCGCTGGGTTGTATGGTAGTTCTATTTTTAGTTTTTTAAGGAACCTCCATACTGTTTTCCATAGTGGTTGTATCAATTTACGTTCCCACCAACAGTGCAGGAGGTTTCCCTTTTCACCACACCCTTTCCAGCATTTATTGTTTCTAGATTTTTTGATAATGGCCATTCTGACCCTTTTTATTTTTTTAATTTATTTTTTAGTTTTATTGATCTTTGTTATTGTTTTCTTTGTTTCTATTTCATTTATTTCTGCTCTGATCTTTATGATTTCTTTCCTTCTACTAACTTTGTGTTTTGTTTGTTCTTTCTCTAGTTCCTTTAGGTGTAAGGTTAGATTGTTTGTTTGAGATGTTTGTTGTTTCTTGAGGTAGGATTGTATTGCTATAAACTTCCCTCTTAGAAGTGCTTTTGCTGCATCCCATAGGTTTTGGATCATCATGTTTTCATTATCATTTGTCTCTAGGTATTTTTTGATTTCCTCTTTGATTTCTTCAGTGATCTCTTGGTTATTTAGTAACGTATTGTTTAGCCTCCATGTGTTTGTGTTTTTTACGTTTTTTTCCCTGTAATTAATATCTAGTCTCATAGCATTGTGGTCAGAAAAGATGCTTGATATGATTTCAATTTTCTTAAATTTACTGAGGCGTGATTTGTGACCCAAGATGTGATCTATCCTGGAGAATGTTCCGTGCACACTTGAGAAGAAAATGTAATCTGCTGTTTGGATGGACAGTCCTATAAATATCAATTAAATCTATCTGGTCTATTGTGTCATTTAAAGCTTGTGTTTCCTTATTAATTTTCTGTCGGGATGATCTGTCCATCGGTGTAAGTGAGGTGTTAAAGTGTCCCACTATTATTGTGTTACTGTTGATTTCCTCTTTTATAGCTGTTAGCAGTTGCCTTATGTATTGAGGTACTCCTGTGTTGGGTGCATATATATTTATAATTGTTACATCATCTTCTTGGATTGATCCCTTGATCATTATGTAGTGTCCTTCCTCATCGCTTGTAACAGTCTTTATTTTAAAGTCTATTTTATCTGATATGAGTATTGCTACTCCAGCTTTCTTTTGATTTCCATTTGCATGGAATATCTTTTTCCATCCCCTCACTTTCAGTCTGTATGTGTCCCTAGGTCTGAAGTGGGTCTCTTGTAGACAGCATATATATGGGTCTTGTTTTTGTATCCATTCAGTGAGCCTGTGTCTTTTGGTTGGAGCATTTAATCCATTTACGTTTAAGGTAATTATTGATATGTATGTTCCTATTACCATTTTCTTAATTGCTTTGGGTTTGTTATTGTAAGTCCTTTTCTTCTCTTGTGTTTCCCAGTTAGAGAAGTTCCTTTAGCATTTGTTGTAGAGCTGGTTTAGTGGTGCTGAATTCTCTTAGCTTTTGCTTGTCTGTAAAGCTTTTGATTTCTCCATCAAATCTGGATGAGATCCTTGCCGGGTAGAGTAATCTTGGTTGTAGGTTTTTCCCTTTCATTACTTTAAATATGTCATGCCACTCCCTACTCCCTTCTGGCTGAGAGTTTCTGCTGAGAAATCAGCTGTTAACCTTATGAGAGTTCCCTTGTATGTTATTTGTCATTTTTTCCTTGCTGCTTTCAAAATTTTTTCTTTGTCTTTAATTTTTACCAATTTGATTACTATGTGTCTCGGCGTGTTTCTCCTTGGGTTTATCTCTGTGCTTCCTGGACTTGGGTGGCTATTTCCTTTCCCATGTTAGGGAAGTTTTCGACTATAATCTCTTCAGGTATTTTCTTGGGTCCTTTCTCTCTCTCCTCTCCTTCTGGGGCTCCTATAATGCGAATGTTGTTGTGTTTAATGTCCCAGAGGTCCCTTAGGCTGTCTTCATTTCTTTTCATTCTTTTTTCTTTATTCTGTTCTGCAGCAGTGAATTCCACCATTCTGTCTTCCAGGTCACTTATCTGTTCTTCGGCCTCAGTAATTCTGCTATTGATTCCTTCTAGTGTATTTTTCATTTCAGTTATTGTATTGTTCATCTCTGTTTGTTTGTTCTTTAATTCTTCTAGGTCTTTGTTAAACATTTATTGCATCTTCTCGATCTTTGCCTCCATTCTTTTTCCGATGTCCTGGATCATCTTCACTATCATTATTCTGAATTCTTTTTCTGGAAGGTTGCCTATCTCCACTTCATTTAATTGTTTTTCTGAGGTTTTATGTTGTTCCTTCATCTGATACATAGTCCTCTGCCTTTCATCTTTTCTATGAATGTGGTTTTTGTTCCTCAGGCTGCAGGATTATAGTTCTTATTGCTTCTTCAGTCTGCCCTCTTGTCTGACCCTTTTTATTTTTAATATAATTTTTCCTACGTATTTTCTCCGGTCTCTAGAATTCCTAAAGGCGATTTTATGTCTTAGACTGGTCTTCTAATTCTTTTTTTTTCTTCCTTTTTTTTTTTTTTTTTTTTTTTTGCAGTATGCAGGCCTCTCACTGTTGTGGCCTCTCCCATTGTGGAGCACAGGCTCCGGACGCGCAGGCTCAGCGGCCATGGCTCATGGGCCCAGCCGCTCCGTGGCATGTGGGATCTTCCCGGACCAGGGCACGAACCCATGTCCCCTGCATCAGCAGGTGGACTCAACCACTGCGCCACCAGGGAAGCCCTTTCTTCCTATTTTTTAGTCTCCTTTTTCTCTACTTTCTGGGCAATTTCCTTAAAAGTTTTTCATTTCTGCTATTATATTTTCATTTCCAAGAACTTTTTTTTAGGACATCCTGTACTTTTTTCATTGATACATCTTCTCTCACTGAGGATATCAATGATAGTTTTTAAAATTTTTTTCTGTTCCACAGGCTCTTTTCTCTAAAGGTGCATTTTTTTCTGTTTTTTTTCACTCTTTCATATCAGAGGTTTCCTCATATGTCTGGTAGTTTCTTGCTTGTTGCTTATATTTAAGAATAGAGTACTAAAAAGCTGATTGGAGACTCTGTATACATGGCTGAGATTTCTTTACTACAGAGTGATCTGGCTGGGCTGTTTTATTGGGGCGAATCTCTGATGTCAATTTCTCTAGATCTTTACTAGAATGAAAACTCCAGTTGATGACTGATCTATTCCTAGAGCCTAATAACAGTGCCTGGTACACTTGGACAGAGTCTTCAGAAAGGAATCTTCCCGTCTCCTGCCTGGGGTGTTAGTGGAAGGGTACAGAGGAGAGGGCTGGGTCTCAGCATTCCCCATGTAAAGGTCTAATTAATCCTCTGAATATCTGTACAACACATCCTTCTTCAACTGTGCCTGTTGTCCCCTCCCCAGCCCAGAGACCCTCTGTTTTACACTCTGCAGATAATAATTCAGGTATCTTTGCCAGGGAAATGGAAGCACAGTCACCTAGCTCCACGGAGTAAGTTTAGCACTATGGGGAACTAACTGCTTCATAAGTAGATTTTAAATCAATCCTCTTGTTTTTAATCTCATCTCCAGAGATGGCTGTTGTCACCTATTCCTGAGACTTTTGGGGATTTTGAGGTGTAAATTGGGTTCCTTCTTATCCTTTACTGAGAGCTGAAGATTCAGTTTTTTGTTTCTCCTTATAAAAATTGTGGTGGTATTGTCTCCTCTCTGGTTCTTTTTTTTTTTTTTTTCCAGGACACCTCTTTATTGTGTTAGAAAAGGTTGGTTACAACAGTTTCTCTAGACATGGAAGGCAACACTGTCCCCAGACCCAGGGGGACCAGAAAATTTATAGCATCAGAGGAAAGCCAGGGCAGGAAGCCAGAGCCTACTGAGGACAGAGCTGGACTTAAGACCAGAATACTTTCTTCCCCCTGCTCCTTACCCGAGCCCAGGGTTCTTGCCCCAGCTTCAGCTGCCAAGACATCATCCTTCACCCCAAGATCCTCCTAGCTACCACAATTCAACAAAGGTGCAGTTGGGGAACTTCAGGGTGGGAGTACAGGCTGTGCCCCTAGCCCCGTGGCCTTTGCTCACCCTGAGGTACCCAGTGCCCATCCCTCAGCCAGCTGTGCCTCCTGGGGAGGGGCCTGGTCATGCAGGTCAGGCAGGGAAAGGGGCTGCTCAGGTCAGCACCAGGCCCCTCTCTGGTTCTTTTTTAAAAGACTTACACCAATGAACTTACTTACAAAACAGATATACAATCACAGGGACTTCACTGGCGGTCCAGTGGTTAAGACTCCACGCTTCCAACGCAGGGGGTGCAGATTTGATCCCTGGTCGGGGAACTAAGATTCCATATGCCGTGGGGCGCAGCCAAAAAAAAAAAAGGAAATAAAGTCATAGATGTAGAAAACAAACTTATGGATACCAGGGGGGAAAGGAGGGGAGAGGGATAAATTGGGAGATCGGAATTGACATATACGCACTACTACGTATAAGAGATAACTAATAAGGACCTACTGTATAGCACAGGGAACTCTCTACTCAATACTCTGTAATGACCTATATAGGAAAAGAATCTAAAGAGTGGATAGGGACTTCCCTGGCGGCCCAGTGGTTAAGACTCTGCACTTCCACTGCAGGGGGCTCGAGTTCCATCCCTGGTCAGGGAACTAAGATCCTGCATGCCAAAAAATAAATAAATAAATAGAAAAAAAAGAGTGAATAGGGGCTTCCATGGTGCGCAGTCGTTGAAAATCCGCCTGACAATGCAGGGGACATGGGTTCAATCCCTGGTCCGGGAAGATCCCACATGCCGTGGAGCAACTAAGCCTGTGCGCCATAACTACTGAACCTGTGCTCTAGAGCCCGTGAGCCACAACTACTGAGCCTGCGAGCTGCAACTACTGAAGCCCACGCGCCTAGAGCCCGTGCTCCACAATGAGAGAAGCCACCACGATAAGAAACCTGTGCACTGCAACGAAGAGTAGCCCTGGGCTTCCCTGGTGACGCAGTGGTTGAGAGTCCGCCTGCCAATGCAGGGGACATGGGTTCATGCCCCGGTCCGGGAAGATCCCACATGCCGCGGAGCAGCTGGGCCTGTGAGCCATGGCCGCTGAGCCTGCGCGTCCGGAGCCTGTGCTCCACAACGGGAGAGGCCACAACAGTGAGAGGCCAGCGTACCGCCAAAAAAAAAGAAAAAAGGAGTAGCCCCCACTTGCCACAGCTAGAGAAAGCCCTCACGCAGCAACGAAGACCCAACACAGCCAAAAATAAATAAATAAATAATTTTTTTTAAAAAAGTGGATATATGTATATTTAAAACTGATTCACTTTGCTGTACAGCAGAAACTAACACAACATTTTAAATCAACTATACTTCAATAAGAATTAAAAAGTAAGTGAATGAATAAAAGACTTGTGCCTTTCTTTAAAAAAAAAAAAGAGCTTCCCTGGTGGCACAGTGGTTGAGAGTCCGCCTGCCGATGCAGGGGACACGGGTTCGTGCCCCGGTTCAGGAAGATCCCACGTGCCGCAGAGCGGCTGGGCCCGTGAGCCATAGCCGCTGAGCCTGTGCGTCCAGAGCCTGTGCTCCGCAACAGGAGAGGCCACAACAGTGAGAGGCCCGCATATCGCAAAAAACAAAAAACAAAACAAAACAAAAAAAATTTATTTTTGCACAGGTTTAGAGGAAGCCAAATAAGTATTTGTATTCAGTCCACCTTCTTTACCAGGTAGTCCATCGCCTCAAAGGAGATTACTTACAGCTTAAACCAGACTAATTGAGAGATCTTTTTGAATTATTGAAAATTTTTAAATACATTTCTGTTACTTATATGTCCAGTAACAATTAAAGGTCCTTAAAATACCTTGCAGTAGGGCATTAATTATTTGTATGTACTTTTCCTTATCAGAAACCTAAAAACTCATTGTTACGATTTCTATTGATCAACAAATGTTTATTATACAATGCCATATATATCAATTATATCTCAATGGAACTAGAAAAAAAATATGGTAACGTATTTATCACATCTTGTTTTAAGTAGATGAAAGTTACACTGTCATCAATTCTGGATGTATAGGATCGAGTCAGTGAGCTTCAACTGACATAGACTTGGCATTATATGGTTTCTTCACTTCTCTTTGGCCACTTTTTCTGTGTAGGTAGAAAATAAGCATATCTGGCAGCATGGCAGCTGTTATAGAAACTGATTGTTATTTTGTACTTGTAGCCCAATCAACACAATACAGTGAAGCTGGGAGCTTTCCAGGCTCAGGAAAAAGAACTGGTGTTTGACATTGACATGACAGACTACGATGATGTGAGGAGATGTTGTAGGTGAGTTCCACATGTTTTGATTGTAGGTGGGTGGTATCACTGACAATGAGTAATGATGATTCTGCTCCAGTTCTGCAGACATATGTGCTAAGTGCTGGACCCTCATGACGATGGCCATACACATCATTGACCGAGCATTGAAGGGCAAGTATTAACAGTGTCTGAGTGGGGTCAAATGCGAGAATCTGTTTTCCTCTGAATATTAACCTGTCTATACCATTTTATAGTCAAATCTCATAAATTACTAACATGTTTCTTTGAAACATATGGTAGGGAAAATAAAAGATTAGAATAAAGTTGTAGTTAAAACTTTGATAAAGCTATTGATCAAATCATTTAATTTTTTCCCAATTCAATCTATTGAGCAACTTTTGCAAGCTAGGTACTGTGCTAGATGAGGGAACTATGAAAGATAACAATTCTTATTTCAGGTAGGTTATGCAGTCTAAGGAGGAAACAAGAAAATTCAGGATTACATATGCATTAATATGCACGGGATGCTATGGGGGTATAGAACAGCAGGAGTGCATACAGGAATGGGAAGAGATTAGATGAGAAAAGGCTTCCTAGAAGAGGTGATGATGAGGATGATAATGATAATAATAATAGCTAACTCATATAGGGGGCTTATGATGTACCAGGCACTGTTCCAAACACTTTAAATTTATTAACTCTCTTAATATCCCTAGACTGGGTCTTTAGAGATAAATGGCAGTTGGTCAGGGAGAGAAATGGAAGTACTGGGACATGAAGACATTCTTAGCAGAGAGACCAGGATAGGTAAAGAACTGAAGGCAAGAGCATGGGGGCATGGGAAACTATTGGGTTGGCCAAAAAGTTCATTCGGGGTTTTCTCTGAGAGGCTACAAAAGACCCGAACGAACTTTTTGGCCAACCCAATACAAATAATGTACAGTTGACCCTTGAACAACAAGGGTTTGAACAGCGCATGTCCACTTATACAGATTTTTTTTCAATAGTAAATTCTACAGTACTCTATGATCTGTAGTTGGTTAAATCTGCAGATGTGGAACCGCAAACACAGAGGAACTGATGCAGAGGAACTGTTTCTACGGAGGGCCCACTATAAGTTGTACATGGATTTTCGACTGGGGAGCGTTGGCACGCCAATCCCCACTTTGTTCAAGGGTCAACTAATATAGTTAAGATGAGTACATGTGGATAAGAGGTTAAAAAAATGAAGCTAAAGAAGTAAGCAAGAACCAGGAATTCATAGATTTGTTTTAAAACCTATTTTTTCTCCCCTTGTCAGAGGACTTTGGATTTAAACATCGTCTCTGGGTATATTCTGGAAGGAGAGGTGTTCATTGCTGGGTCTGTGATGAATCAGTTAGAAAACTGTCCTCTGCAGTACGTTCTGGGATAGTTGAATATTTGAGTGTTGTAAAGGTAAGGTCTTCTTAATGATATTTACATTTCTTTGTTTGCTAGATATGACCAAGCCTGGTATGTTCTGTAACAAAATTAAACTATCTTTTAAGAATTTGTATTTCAGAGAAGATGATTTTACCAGTAGATCAATTAAAATCATAGTAGCTACATTTTTTAAGATGCTTCATATTTTGCTGTTAAGCATCCTCCTTTGTGGCATAAGGAAGATTAGTTTACTTTTCTGGTTCAAGTATATCAAGTAAAGTTAACCCAGAAAGTTACATGTATTGAGACTATATAAAATGTCATCCAAGGTTCTATACTTTGACAGAATTTAATCAATATCTTTAGAACACGTTAAAGAAAGTTTTAATTATTTCATTTATGTTACATAATATACACGAAGTGTTTTTGTGATGGTTTGTTTTTCAGGGTGGTCAAGATGTTAAAAAGAAAGTTCACCTAAGTGAAAAAATTCATCCTTTTGTCAGGTCTGTTGGAAAAGACTCCATGAAGTTTAAGTTGTGTCTGATTTACCTGCATGTGCTTTTAGAATTACCTGATTAATTTTCTCTGCTGGGGTAGCATTTTACAATAATAATAGCTAGAGTTAATTGAGTGTCTATTTTATACGCTCCAGTATTCATGATAGGTGCTTCACAAATATTCTCATTGGTCTTCACAACAACCTCATTAGATACATGATGGTATCTCCATTTACAGATGAGAGAAGTGAGATTTGGAGAGATTGTATAATTTGCTTGGCTTCACACAAGTAATTATTAAATTCAGGATTCATGTCCTGGTCTGCTTGATTCCACTGAATTCACTACTTCTCCAGGATAATGGAAAGAGGATTTGCATTAGGAGTAAGAATCCCTATTCTGCCAGTTTAATACAACCTTGATAAATTTTAGAGCCTCTGTTTCTTATCAGTATAGGGAGAACAATGTCTGCTCCATCTATCTCACAGAGTTGTGGCAAAGATAAAATGAAACAGTAGAGGGACTTCCCTGGCGGTCCAGTGGTTAAGACTCTGTGCTTCCACTGCAGGGGACGTGGGTAAATAAATAAACAGTAGATGTGAAGTCTGTTTTCAAACTGCTAAGCACTATATAAGTGTTGAGATGTTAAAGCAAGCAATTCAGAGTAGAAACTATAGACTGTATCCCACATCCTACTACTGATGTATTATTATGCTGTCCTGACTTGGTTGCTTTCCACCCTTGTTACAAACTAATGATGCTATTACCTTCTAAATCGTGGAGTTTAAAAAGTAAACATTTCTTGAATATCTAGTCTAAACCAAGTATTATGCTAGGTTCTTTCCCCTTAGAGTGTCTCATTTAACTCTTATAACCCTGTGAAGAGATGTAATTCCAGTTTTATCTAGTTAAGTTTTAGAAATTCAGTGAAAATAAGTACTAGCCTTCCAAGTGGACAAAAGCCATGTGGCATATGTGTTGCTAATAGTGTTGGGACTTTGTTATTGTTATTCCTACAGAAAATCTATAAACATAATAAAAAAATACTTTGAAGACTATGCCTTGGTTGATCAAGATATTCTTGAGAATAAAGAAAGCTGGGATAAGATTTTAGCCCTTGTTCCTGAAAATATCCTTTCCCAAGACCATTTCTATGTGAGCTACTTGTATTGATCTATGATATTATAAATGTGTTCTGCCTACATATTCTCATATGTTTATAAGTCTAATGTTTTTACACAAAACATCTCCTGTGTTTCTGCGTTTTTTAATCTCTAGTCTGGAATACAATAAGAAGCGAGGCCGTTTTGTAAATAAATTTCCTCATTTTGAAAGTTGATCCTCCTAAAATTAATGACTACTTAAAGGATGTGGGATTATCCTCAAAATATGTACAGACCAGGGACCAGTTTTACCTTAAACTATACAGTTATTTTGGCATTCTTTGTTATATCTAATATAGTTTAACAAGGGAATTTCTCTAAGGATATGTGTTTAATATTTGCATTTTAGAAAACAATAATTACTTTCTATGTGAACTTTAGATATCCTTGTGGTAATACATACTGAAAATAAGTTGTTCGTTGATGTGCCCTAAATGAGTGTGTTCCTTAATGACCCATCACCAATGCATGATGAACTTCAACAAAGCTTCCAAAAGCATCACAATTCACTTCAGCGCTGGGAGCATTTGAAGAAAGCAGCCAGCAGATGTCAGGTATATTCCACTGAAATCTGTATTACAAATACAATAATGCAATTTTTAATTAAATTCTGATTGTTTTGCTTACTAAGTTAAAGATGTTGAAGATCACTTTTTAACCACTTTAAAGAAATCCTCAAAAATTCCTACTGATCCTCATGCTGGATTTGCATCTACTTTTAGAATAACAGCAAAAATGACAAATGTGGACCCTGGCTTGAGTGGGAGATCATGCTCCAGTACTGTTTTCCACGACTGGATATCAATGTTAGCAAAGGAATCAATCATTTACTGAAGAGCCCTTTTAGTGTTCATCCTAAAACAGGTACTATGTAAAGAAAGTAAGGAAAATAAAAGAAAAATCAAAGTTATTTTTTGTTTTAGAAAGCATATCACTGGGTGTGAATGTCTGAAATAGTAAAGGTTGAAGACTTGTTCTGTCAGCTAATGCCCGCGTTCACTGACTTTTCAATTGTTGATTAGTAGCTGCCTGATGAGTTTCCACTATGTAAATAATTTTTAGTTGGGTTTCTGAGGTTCATTGTTAGAAGTAGAGTTGGAGAGGAACTTAGAAATCACAGAACAATAGCTCTCATTGTACAGATGAGAAAACAGTGGCCCAAGAGGTTAAAGTGACTTGTCCACAGTCTTAAAACAAATTGTGGGGAATACCTTGGTGGTCCAGTGGTGAGGACTTGGCGCTTTCACTCATGGGGCCCATGTTTGATCCCTGGTCAGGGAACTAAGATCCTGCAAGCCTCGCAGTGCAGCCAGCAACTTTGTTCACTTTGTTATAAAGCAGAAACTAACACACCATTGCACAGAAACTAACACACCACTGCGCCACCAGGGAAGTCCCATAAATAATTTTTTAAAAAAATACTCCCAAATTGCCTTGTTTCCTTTAATAATCTACAGTGACTCTGTAGTGTATACATTTATACAGCCCCTTTTCAGAACTGCCAACACATAGGTGTCTTTTCAATTTCAGCAAATAACTCAAGGTAATGAAATGAACTATTTCCATCTATTCAGTTCCATTTTGAGGACTCTAAATTTGAGACTGTTGTACTTAAATATAGGAGGATATAGGGAAGAGGAAGATAGAAATAAAAGTAGAAATAACAGCAACTAGGTAATAGCTCAACAGTCTTTCACATCTATTTTTTGGTGTTTTGTTAAGAGAAATAAAAGACACACCTAGGGCTTTCCTGGTGGCGCAGTGGTTGAGAGTCCGCCTGCCGGTGCAGGGGACATGGGTTCGTGCCCCGGTCCGGAAAGATCCCACATGCCGCAGAGTGGCTGAGCCCGTGAGCCATGGCCGCTGAGCCTGCGCATCCAGAGCCTGTGCTCCGCAACGGGAGAGCCCCGAGTACCGCAAAAAAAAAAAAAGACACACCTAATGTGCCTAAATACTGTTCTTAACAGATGAGTCTAACCCTCTTTCTAAGTCTTAGATTAAAATTTTAGCCAAAAATAACTCATAGGAGACAGCTTATAATGATCTGTATTCCAGTCTTCAGTTTATAACTTTTGATTCTCACAGGTCGCATTTCTGTGCCTATTGATTTACAGAAAGTGGATCAGTTTGATCCATTTACTGTTCCAACCATCAGGTATGTTCCAGATTACTGATCACTCATTTTTTGTTTGTGATTGTTGTTCTAAATGTGATGTATGTTGGATTAGATCCCTTCAAGAGAGGCAGCTTCTCTGAGGCTGTATGATGATGCCCTAGCAGAGCAACATTTCCTAGTGAGTTCCATAGAACACAAGTTTTTCAGCTGCTATTATGCAAAAAGAGTTCAAATAAGTTTGGGAAATGCTGACTTAAGCAGATTAAAAGTTATTTACTGCAAAATTTCCTGGTCTTTAATATGCTAATGTGCATGGAAAACTCCAAGAAGAGATTATCGTTTTTAGAATATCCCAAATTTAGTTGGCCACACAATTTTTTCACAGAAAGTCTTGTGAGATTCATGTGCTTTCATACACTGGGTAATGTTGACCAAGAACCAACTTTAAAATTATCTTATTCTACTATCCGTAGTTCCATTTGCCATGAATTGGATGTTATTTCCACTAAAGAAGAAGAAAAAGAGAACGGAGCTGAATCTGATATCAAACATAGAACCAGAGGTAGGTTAATATATTGAAGTCTCACTTTAACATAATCTTTCTATATAGACATCTTTCTGTGACTCCAGTAATTAACTCGCCTTGGATTCAGACCAGAATAGATCAATGTTTATCCTGAAACCAGCTCAGTAACAAATAATATTATAGCAATGTTTCTGTCCTTCATCAATTGCCCAGATGGTGCTGTTGAATCCAATTTGAGTCAACAAATATTCACAAGTAACATCTGAATGCCAGGATCTATATTGTAAGATTAAATTGTCAGTTGGTTTTGATAGTTGTTTGAATCTCACAGTCTTTTTTTTTTTTTATACAGCAGGTTCTTATTAGTTATCCATTTTATACATATTAGTGTATATATGTCAATCCCAATCTCCCAATTCATCCCACGACCACCACCACCGCCCGCCACTTTTCCCCCTTGGTGTCCATACGTTTGTTCTCTACATCTGTGTCTCTATTTCTGCCCTGCACACCAGTTCATCTGTACCATTTTTCTAGGTTCCACATATATGCATTAATATACGATATTTGTTTTTCTCTTTCTGACTTACTTCACTCTGTATGACAGTCTCTAGATCCATCCATGTCTCTACAAATGACCCAATTCCATTTCTTTTATGGCTGAGTAATATTCCATTGTATATATGTACCACGTCTTCTTTATCTATTTATCTGTCGATGGGCATTTAGGTTGCTTCCATGACCTGGCTATTGTAAATAGTGTTGCAATGAACATTGGGGTGCATGTGTCTTTTTGAATTATGGTTTTCTCTGGGTATATGCCCAGTAGTGAATCTCACAGTCTTATATTCAACAACTATTTATTTAACAACTACTATATATGCAATATTTTGTTCTCTACTTTGTCTTTATATCTAGATGAGTGTTCTGTTAAATACATGTCTAAACTGTGATTGAATTGTATATTCAAGAATTTGAAGGAGCTGGGAATATAAAACTTCCTGTTGGTGAAAGTCAAATCTTCTTATACCAATACCCAAGAGACACTATAGCAGTAGAGTCCAATAGCACTTTCTGTGATGATGGAAATGTTATGCATGGCCCAAATGGTAATCACTAGCCATATGTGGCTTTTGAGCACTTGAAATGTGAGAAACTGGATTTTTAATTTCATTTAACTTTAAATAGCCTCATGTGGCTAGTGACTACTGTAATGGGCAGTGCAGATTTCTCATCTCTGACCTTTTTAGTCAAATGTTGCTACCCTTTTTTCAGATTCCAAGTTCAAATATCACTTCATATATTCTAGCTCTAACTTAATACGTAAACAAGTACATTCCACCATCATTATTTGTAGAATGATTACAAGCGTTCTGTTTAAAATATTGGAAAAAAGTCTCCAACATAAATAAACTGGAAAAAAGAACTCAGGGAAAACAGACAATGCAAGGAACAAAGGAAACCTTTTTTGTTTGGTTTGGTTTGTTTTGTTTTTTGTGGTACGTGGGCCTCTAACTGTTGTGGCCTCTCCCGTTGTGGAGCACAGGCTCTGGACGCGCAGGCTCAGCGGCCATGGCTCACGGGCCCAGCCACTCCGCAGCATGTGGGATCTTCCCGGACCGGGGCACGAACCTGTGTCCCCTGCATCGGCAGGCGGACTCTCAACCACTGTGCCACCAGGGAAGCCCAGGAAACCTTTTTTAAAAAAACCGATATCTGGTCTTCCCTGGTGGTGTGGTGGTTAAGAATCCGCCTGCCAGTGCAGGGGACGTGGGTTCGAGCCCTGGTCCGGGAAGATCCCACATGCCACGGAACAACTAAGCCCATGCATCACAACTACTGAGCCTGTGCTCTAGAGCCTGCGGGCCACAGCTGCTGAGCCCGCGTGCCACATCTATTGAAGCCTGCGCAACTAGGGCCCACGCACAGCAACGAAGACCCAACACAGCCAAAAATAAAAATAAATATAATAAATAAATTTATATTAAAAAGAAAAACGATATCCTCAGAGAATAAGAGAAGATAGTGTATCCATGAAACAAGACCAAAATGCTATGAAAAAGAAACACTCAGAGAATAAGAAAGAGATCTTAAAAATCAAAAAAATCACCATTTGAATAAAAAATTCAATGGAAGGGCTGGAAGAGAAAAGTTGAGATTTCCCAGAAAGTAATACAAAAAAGACAAGTTAGTTGTTTTTTTAAGGAAAAGAAAGATAAAATTAAAGACTGGTTCAGGAGGTCTAATATCTGACAGAAAAAGAATAAATAAAACAGGGAGGAAAAAATTGTCAAAATTATATAGGACAACATCCCAGAAATGAGCCCTTGTTGAAAGGGCTCAGCATAATAAGAATGATGTGCCTACACCAAGGCACATCATTTTGAAATTTAACACTGAGAATTAAGAGAAGATCTTAAGAGCTTTCAGACCCCTTCCTCCTACTACCCCTCCCCAACAAAAAAGCCATAGAGCTAGGAAGAATGGCCTTAGATTTCTAAGTAACAATGGAAGTATTCATTTTTAGAAGTGAATGCTAGGAAAGAAAAAAGTAGTTGCCATTCAAGAAGATGGAAAGGTCAGTATTAGGGCAGGAGGCTGCTATTTTTTTCCACTATAAACCTGTTAGGACTATTTTACTTTTTTTAACCAAGTGCATATATTACTGTAACACAACTTTTTAAATTTAATATTATCTCTTTGTGGACATCTTTTTCCTTTGTTCAGAGGTTTTGAGCAAGCAAGTTTTGGCTCCCTATAAGGAGAAGCTTTGTAATAAATACAAGTGTTCAAACATAAACTGCATTGCCTATCATTTCAAGTATTCATAAAGGCTAATAGCCATCAGTAAATCAGGGATGCTCTAGAGGTAGTGGGAGGCTGGAATAGGTGATATGTAAGTTCCTTATTATTTCTTTAGTTTCTGTGATTGTAAGCTTTTGTCCACTTTCAGATTAGTACCATTTGCTCCTTCCCTTCTACTTCTCAAATCCTGGAATGTTCTCCACTCTCCTTTCTATCTAATTAAATCTTTTTTTCTAAGACCTAGTTCATAGCCATCTCAGTCAACTTTGATTGGTCAATTCCTTTTTTCTTTTTTTTTTTTTAAATTAATTTTATTTATTTATTTTTGGCTGTGTTGGGCCTTCGTTGCTGCGTGCAGTGTTTCTCTAGCTGCAGCGAGCAGGGGCTACTCTTCATAGAGGTGCACAGGCTTCTCATTGCAGTGGCTTCTCGTTGCAGTGCACAGGCTCTAGGCGCGTGGGCTTCAGTAGTTGTGGCACACAGGTTCAGTAGTTGTGGCGCACAGGCTTTGTTGCTCCACAACATGTGGAATGTTCCTGGACCAGGGCTTGAACCCATGTCCCCTGCATTGGCAGGTGGATTCTCAACCACTGCACCCCCAGGGAAGCTCTGGTCAATTCTTTGGACTCATACTTATCCATATGCCTGTTTGGCCTTTAATTATATATTGTTTTCTATCACTACATATAGGAGTTGTTTTTCCAGTTCATTCCAAAACTTCTTGAGGGAATTCCCTGGCAGTGCAGTGGTTAGGACTCCGAGCTTCCACTGGGCCCCGGGTTCCATCCCTGGTCGAGGAACTAAGATCCTGCAAGCCACACAGCATGGCCCAAATAAATAAATTTTTAAAAATAAAAACTTCTTGGGCTTCCCTGGTGGCGCAGTGGTTGAGAGTCCGCCTGCCGATGCAGGGGATATGGGTTTGTGCCCCGGTCTGGGAAGATCCCACATGCCGCGGAGCAGCTGGGCCCGTGAGCCATGGTTGCTGAGCCTGCACATCCGGAGCCTGTGCTCCGCAATGGGAGAGGCCACAACAGTGAGAGGCCCGCGTACCGCAAAGAAAAAATAATAATAATAAAAAATAAAAACTTCTTGAGACCAAGTAGTATGGCTTATACATTTTTATAATTTAGCATAGTACTCAATATATTGTATAATAGGCAGTTGTAAATATTTGTTTAATTTGTAAGTATTTGTTTAATAATTATATGGAGAGCTTATTATATATTCCGCAATGGTGAAACAAATATAGAGGCCTTCATCCAAGGAGCTTACAATTTTGAATTAAAGGTTCAAAGTACAATGTGGTTGAACCCAAACTAAATTGTTTCTTTGGTATAAGTTTATTTATCTTAAGAAAATTTATATATTAAAAATTTAGAACAAAATTATAATCTACTTTCATAATTGCCACAATTGAGATATTCATCCATAATACTCTCATCAAGATTCCTTTTCCAGTCCCAAGTAAGTCAGATAACATTTACTAAAAAAATTTTTAAGTATAGTTTCTTTTTTATGTTTTGTTTTCTGTTTTAAGATTTTTTGTTTGTTTGTTTAATTTTTTGGCCACATGGCATGCGGGATCTTAGTTCCCCAACCAGGGATCAAACCTACACCCCCTGCAGTGGAAGCGTGTAGTCTTAACCACTGGACCAAGGGCAAAGTCCCTAGTTTCTTTTTTTACTCTTTCCGGTAAACTATTATGAGGACTCTTAATTCCATGCAGACAAAATCCAAACCTCATTTTGATCTCAATTAGATTTTTGCCTCCTTTGGGTATTAATTATAGATTGTTTAATTAAATGGATGATTAAGATTCTGTATTCAAAATTTTATGTACATTTTTAAGACTGTTTTATAGATCAAAGAATACCTGTACTTAATGCATGTGACTATCAACTTCTGATTGTTTTCAGAAGGCATGGCCCTGACTTCACATTTTTAATGTTTTGCTCTGTTGGTAAAACTATTTATTATTAAAGCCACAATTTCTAAAGGAAGGAATGTTTGATGGGACTTAACACATAGCAGTAGATGATGCTATGACTGACTGCTAGAGTAGATGTGTACACGTGGTTTGGATGTTTTAGAGCAGCACTGTCTGATACATTAGCCACATGTGGCTATTAGCCACAGATTTTTTTTAATTTTAATTAATTTAAACTTAAAAACTGATAATCGATTCAATTATTGGAGAACTTTTAAGTATGTTTGGAAAAATTAGTTATATGAGCTTTTTTATCTATATATTTTATAATTTAAATCTAGATCAAGTATTTCCAATGATAATATAGTATCTAAATTGAGATGTACTTTAAGTACAAAATACTAGATTTCAAAGAAGTGTGAAAGAATGTAAAATATTTCAATCTTTATCACATGTTGAAATGATATTTTAGATGAAATGATATTTTAGATATAATGGGTTAAATAAAATACATTATTAAAATTAATTTCACCTTTTTAATATGGCTACTAGAATGTTTTAAATTACACATTTCTTATTATATTTCTATTCGACAGCGCTATTCTAGAGAATTTTTACAAGAAACTTATACTTTCATGTTATTCTTGCTGCCAAAATGCTAATTATAATTCATGGTCTTCATAATTTAGATTACAAGAAGACCAGTCTAGGTCCTTTTGTAAAAGTTTTTGAGCAGTTTCTTGAAAACCTGGATAAATCTCGAAAAGGAGAACTTCTCAAGAAGAGTGGTAAGATTCTATACCTTTCCCTTATAGCTATTTAGGTCTTAGTACAGGTAGTTTAAAACATCCAGCAAGTGAACAATTTTTAGAGCTGTAATCTTTCTCCTCTCAAGAAAAGTTACTAGTTTATCTCACTATCCTTAGTATTTTGAAAAGTGGGGTCCCTTAATTCAATTCAGCACACACTCATTTTAACACCTTCTATGTGTCAGGTACTATGAGGGAAACAAAAATGAATTATACAAAGATGAATTCCACATGATGGCTCCCCTGCCCTTAAGGAGTACTAACTGGTACAAAACAAAGAAGTACAAAATGCTAAGAGATCTCGTCTGATTGAGAGAACCTGAGAAGATTTTATATGAAAAGGGTGGTATTTGAACTCTATTTCAGTGAGCTGCTGTACGAATTCTAATCCCCAATGCTAATATATCATACCTTGAGGTATGAGTAGGATTTCCGCAAGCAGAGATTTGATGAGGTAAAGGTACAGGAGTGGAAAAAGGAGACAGGTTGTTCATTCTTGAAGGAACAGCAGGAACAAAGGCATAGAAGCAGGAAAGCATCAAGTCACTCTAGAGGCCATCAAGTAGTACAGCTTATCTGGTAAAAGATGCGTCAGGAAGTGATGGGAGAGAAATCTGAAGAAGCAGACTGAAGCCAGAGTATAGATGGCCTCGAATTCCAGTCTTGGGAGTTTGAGCTTAATTCAGATGGGACAGGGAAGCTATTAAAGGTTTTTGAGAAAGGGAGTGCCATGATTTGTAGTTTTATCTATAATAGAAAGATAAATCTAGCAACAGTATATCTGGGGAGAAGCAGGGGATAGACTAGAGCCCAAGAGATCAATTGAGCTATTAGTATTAGGACAGTAGAATTGGAGATCTCCAAAAAGTGCAACTACTGGAGCCATCCTTGAAACTTGGTAATGATTTTTTGGAAGTTGAAAGATCTAAGTAAAAGTGTCACAGAAGCCAAGGGAAAGGAAAGTTTCAAGGAGATTATCAAGTGTCAAATGCAGTAGAGAACTGATAAAATCCTGTTGGATATAAGAGCGAGAAGGAGGTGCTAGGAGGATAGCAGTGTCAAAGGAAGAGTTCTTTGAATAGGAGATGCCTGAGCATATGTGTAAGCCAAAAGGAAAAAAATCAACAGTGAATATTATTCAAGAGATTGATGGATACCATAGAAAACTGGCAGTGTTATAAAAATACAAACTCCCTTTCCACTTCATTTTTTAACAAAATGTGTGGTGGTTAAAAAGTAGTGCCTAAGATAATGCTCTAACTCATAGTAGCCACTCAAATATGTGCTTGTTGAATGAACAGTGATGACTCTGAACTTGGAAAGCCTCATTGAAGCTGCCATTCCAACTGGTCATATTAAGTCCTTTGTATTCTTGTTCTGTACTAGCTCAGCCTATAATGTTGGCTTCAGCAAATGTGAAAGCAAATCTTTATGCATGATGTGAATTTAATGGAAGCATTAAGCAAATCAGGATGTGAAATAAATGGGCTTTGTTTTGTTTTCCTTTACTATCCTTGATAAAAATCTGTTCTATTTTAGATTTACAAAAAGACTTCTGAAGATAACAACTCCCTTTTTACCAATGTGGATATCTTCTCCCTTCAACCAAGAATCAAATACTTCAAGAGCCATTTAATAAATATAGCAGAACTGTGTATGTGTCTTAATGCTCAAAGCAAAATTTTCTTTTCTTGAAAAATAATTATGTTGAAAAGATTCCTGAGACCACCAAAGGAGAATATTCAGGCTCCTGGAAGGAGCAATAATAGGAGGATATAAGTGGATTGCAGATTAATTTGTAAAATTTAATATTATAATTCTAAGATTTCTGATATAGGTACTCACTTCTACCAGTTGCCATATATGGAGGTAAGTGAGCAGTAATATGCCCAAGATTTTGATGTCAGTTCACCAGATTCAGCCTCCATATTTCTAGGTGAATGAGCATTTTGTTCTTAAGTCTTAGACACTTAAGTCAATTATACCTGGAGTGTGTATTCAGTCACTCCCTAATTTTGCTTACTGATATTTTTATTGGTCAGGCCACACCCCGCTGCTTGTCTTTTAAAAAATTATTTTAAAATGAGCATCTACACCTACTAAAACTTTAGTTCAAAAGATACGAGTTACTATGTTACAATATTAGGGCCTAGTAGAATATTTTTTACAACTGTTGGCAATTGTAGCTCCTAACTTCTTCCCTCAGAACAATTTTCTAAGCAATTTAGAAAAAATAACCAACTTCACCAGCATAAAACCTTTTGTACTTGTCGAAACACTTGGACTCTCTATATCTCCAGACACTTAAATTTAATTTTAAAGGTTTCATTTCTTCTGTATTTGATTTCGTGTGATAGATTCTGAAGTGTCAGATTTCTTTTGCCTGGTTTTACAACCAACCTAACAAAACAGTCATTCTGGTTTACATTCTGTCTTTTGAGAAACACTGAGAAGCAAGCTATCAGGCTGGTGCTTTCCGTGAGTTATGAAAATTTTCCTTCCTTTGCACTACCTATAACATTGTATTCTCCATTGCCACAGTCCGTTTTTTGTTTTTGATTTATATAAAACAGATTTATAATACAGTCAACACACTGAAATGCCTTTCATTTCTTTTTTTCTAATTTTTTAAGAAAAAATATTAAAGACTATTGTGTAAAATTCCTCATCTGAGCTTCTGTTTACTATGTATTGTTCAGTGTTTTTGGAAAACAGTGACTGGTCAATTAAAACTCCTGAATACAAAATTCCTAAAGACTTGGGACTCCTCTGGTGGTCCAGTGGCTGACTCTGTGCTCCCAATGTAGGGGACCCCAGTTCCATCCCTGTTCAGAGAACTGGATGCCACATACTGCAGCTACAAGTTCGCAGACCCAGCGCAGCCAAGTAAATAAAAAATTTTTAATTACTAAAGACTCATTAGTCCATCCTAACTCAGAATGAGTAGAAAGACTGGTATTATGCTTTCAGCAAGAGATGTTTTAGGCTTCCAATATGTCTAGCATTAAAACATTTTAATGCTTTAATATTAGAGCCCTTGATAAAAACCGGTATAATTGCCCATAAAATAAATTACAGAATATATTGTGCTTGTGCAAAAGAGTGTTTGGTTCTTGAAGACAACAGAAACATAAAGACTTGACTTCCCTAGCTGATTTGCCTTCTCATCCATATATGAGAATTGTAGAAACAAAGGGCACAGAACTGGTTTCCGTCTGCAAACTTGCCCAGTTTATAAAGAAACCCAAAGAAAGAAAATACGTCCTTCCTTAGCTAATCATTAACAGAGTTAGAAAAGTCAGTGGGCTTGCTGGGAAAGAAAGGGGAATGGTCAAAATGTAGTTTTGTTTGTCTAAGGAGATGGCTATTGCTGGCCCTTCTGAAGGTAAATGGACTGCATTGACAAGTCTCCCAGATCACTATTAGGTAGAAATTCTATTAACAATTTTAACACTTTTTAAGTAATGTACATAATTTAATCTTCCTAACAATCCTATGAAGCAGCTACTGTTATCCCCATTTCATAGATAAGGAAACTGAGGCATATATGTGTTAATTAAATTGCCGAAGGCCGCCATTAGGTAACCTAGCTGAGATTCAAACAAAGGAGTCTGGCTTCAAAATCCATGTTCTTATTCACTCCATAATATTGCCACTCCTATCTAAAGAGAATTTCAGAATTTTTCATTCCTGGTAAACTCCACTCATTTAATTCTAATTCACTAATCCTAATCTTCACTTCACTATGGTAAAATATCAGAAATTTTAAAGTAGCTTTTAAAGCATTGTTTATCTTAAAAGTCAGCCACCATTGTCTTAAAGCCACTGGCTCAAATAGCGTTAGCTGGTTTAGGTAATGTATGTGTTGAGTCCTTTTGGAGAGGATATGGGAGTCAGGATCCCTAGCCTTTTCATTAAGAAAACACTGTTACATTCTACTTTTCAAAAATCCTACTGTATAAAGCGTGGGATCCTGGGCCTCTAGAACGGATGAGTTTCAGGATATAATGTCCAAAACAAGCAAAAAGAATTGTATATGCGCCTATGTTCTTTTTTCTGAATAGGGGAATTTACACCTTTATAATAATCTCAGTCTAAATTATGTATTCCAAAAATAAAATTGAGGATTAACCTAGGTCACAGCTATCTTCCAATGGTGTGAATACGATCTCTGTGGCATTCAGCATTACTTAACACCATATTTTCCTGAATTATTTGAGAAAAGGAAGTCAGAAAGTAGCAGTAATACTGCTGTGGCTACTTTACCGACGGGGGAGCAGAGTTTGCTTCTCCTACAATTGCCCTTCGCGTATCAAAAATGCCTCGACTTGGGGGACGGGAAGGGGTCGGCTATCTTAGGACTGCATGGCTCAGAGAAGAGAGTTCCTGCCAGGCCAGCGAGTCCTGTTCTAAATTCATACCCTTATTTAGACCTCGTCACCACCCCAGACTGGAAATACCCGGACGGCTCACTGGTTAAAGGAAGTGACTGCCGGCAGCTCCTGACCCGGAATCGGATCCTGGTCCCGCCCCCTCCGCCAGGCTTCGTTCTGCAACAGGCGTGGGTCACGCTCTCGCCAGCTCTGTTTCTGCCGCCATCTTGGTTCCGCGTTCCCCGCACAGTAAGTGCTGTCTTCGTCACGACTTTTTATCCGTAGCCATCCGTCTTTCTTGCGGGCTGAGCCGCCCCGAGGACTGGGAACTAAGGAGAATTGGAGGTTTTATGGGGCCACCGGGTTCCTGCTTAGCCCTGGGCAGTGTGGCCTTGGGGCCTCCGGACAAAATGGGGTCTGCTGTTGGTGTCCTGGCAAAAGCAGGGCAGAAAGGCCGTAGGCCGCGAGTCCAGGGCTGGGGAGATAGGAGCCGTTGCGGCGTCGGGGATGGAAGTGGGTTGCGTCTGGTGTTGGGAACCGCTTCACGAGAACCTAGAGGAGGTTAAGGGGTCACAGCCTTGGAACAGCCCCTCCGCACGCGCGCGCGCGCTCACACACACACTCTTCTTATTGTGACAAGCGAGTGTTGGGACCTAGGACACCCTGTTTCTCCTCCTGGGTCCTGAAAGTCGGAAAACGGCAGTCCTTGAGGTCCTAGCCCAGGAAGCGGGGCGGGGGGGCGGGGCGGCGAGGGGAGACGACTGTTCAAGGTAGCGTCTGAAGTCTCCCATCCCGTGCTCAGGAGCCAGACCGCGAGCCTCTCCCTCGGGTGGAGAACGCAGTGGTAATTGCTTCTGTGTGGGATTTGGAGTGTGGAATAAAACGAATCCCTGGGCACTGGGAAATCCGCTCTCTGCAGAGTGTAGAGGAGCGGTAAAAGGTGGTGGTTCTGCTGATCAAAAATGGGAGGGTTACGTCGTGGTTTTCACCTATTCCAGCTGCTTTGGGGAGGGTTGTCCCACGCTTATGGTTTTCTAACAGCCCTCCGCAGTTTGAAGCTTGACTGTGGGTTGGGCAGCAGAACGGATCCGAGTCATTTCAGGCCTCCTTTTTATTCCCTTCAGAAATGCCCGGTGAAGCCACAGAAACCGTCCCTGCTACAGAGCAGGAGTTGCCACAGCCCCAGGCTGAGACAGGTAGGTTCCCCTAGACCCCTTGCCCTTGATTAAGATAGTAAGATCGACCCTAAAACTATTTGGTGGGTTAAGTGACAAATAGAATATACTTGTGTATTTCAGTGTTGACTCTCATTAAAGAAGATAGGGCTGTAGCTTTACCAGGGAGTAGAGTCCACAATAGTAGCTTTCCTGAAAGGACTTGCTTAGAGAGTGGAATAAAAACCGTATATTTAAGGTTCGGGAACATTAAAAGCTCCATGGCTTGCTTTGTAGGTTATGAGAGCTGCCTCAAAGGTAGCTCTGTTGTGGAAGCCTTCCCTCACATAGGAAAACTGAGCAGGAAAGGGACTCTGATTCTTACCTGTTGGAACTAGGTGACACACTGGCAGGTCCAGGAGACCTGAGCTTTTGTGAAGTTCCAGCCAGAAGGTTGCAAGGTTTTAGATGGCAGTGCTTGGCATTGTGCCATCATCACATGCCTGGATAAGATGTTTGCTGATGGTAAATGTGTCCTACTGGGCCCCAGGCCCTCCTAGATTGGTTAACTTGTTTTATGGATTGGTGCTGAGACGTTTCTAGCGTGCTGGAACAGTGCCTGCATCAACAGCTTATCTGGAACCCAGATTGAAATAGAGCCTTCCTTTGACTGCTCTTCGGCTTTGGAATTAATGAATGTAGAACATAGTGTAAGGCAGGTTTTGAATTCTGATTAAAATACATTTCTATAAAACTTGAGAAGGGGTAGGGAAAAAAATTTTTTATGGTAGTCTTCTTGCTGATTAGTTGTGCAGAGCTAAATGAAGGGAATTTTCAGGCTGTGACCTCCATCCTCACCTTTTTTATTCCCCCTTTATGGTAAATTCATTATTTTCTTTTAAACTCCACCTGTGATTTAACGGCAATTTTTGTCTCCTCCTGGAATTAAAATAGAGTTGTTTATAGTTGAAAGCATTAAGGTTCTCCCTCCCCACCTGTCTGATTTTAGCAGCTGAAGGGATTAATACAGCTGCTAGCACAGAAAAAGGAGGGGGCCTCTGAGCTGGGAAGTAAACTATATGAAATCCTTGAACTGCAAGGGACTTAAGGAAGGTAAAAATAAAGGAATGGTCTCTAAAAGATTCTGTAGTTTCAGTACTAACAAAACTTTAGAGAATCTCAACTTGATTTTACAAATGTGGAGACTGAAATTCAGATGAATTTAGAATAATCTGGATCAAGCTTCAAAATTAATGCTATTTGCTTCTGAAGCAATCCTTAGTGCTGTTAAACTTATTCTGGAATATTTTGAGATTGCACAGTAGGTTAGATGATAATATTAAGTAAGCACCCGTGATGAACACTTGGAGTATTTTTAATACATAACTATAATTAAATAATTATTAGAATGAATGAGGAAACTGACTCGGGATTCGTTATGGTGTCTAAAGCAAGTAATTTGGGCCTTAATCCCATCTTGAGGTCCAGTGAGATGAAAACATTCTAAGTTTCAAATTCTGATTAATATGTTTGAGAACATTTGCACTGTAATCATAAGATTTTCACCTACCAGCTCTTGAGGAAAAACTGCTTGAGCCACCTGTCTTTTCTGTAGTTGGGGTACTTTTGGTTGAGTGAATTTGGATGCTATAAGCTTTTTTTTTTTTTTTTTTTTTTAAATAATACTCCCTTCTAGGTGTTGAGCATTTGTTGGTCTAATCCTGTGTTACCTCCTGATTAGTAAGCATGGTATTTTTTCATCATTTCGAAAACCTTTTGCTTAGGTTTACTCTAGTGCAGATAGTGCCTATTTTGGCAGAATGGCATACTCATCCGGATTAAGGGGTGGGGATCCAATGTATTTTCTCCACTCCAGTTCCCTACTTTCAAAATAGAACCACAGTCTGGTTTATCAAGTTGAGTTACAGTTTCATAATACAGTTCCTACCCTTGTGACTAAGCTGTCTCTCGTGGTCTAATTCATCTTAGATTGATGTTTGGAGACTTAACATTACTTAGAGACTGTAGAGTCCACCCATTTGTGGTTGGTTTTTTGTTTGACTTGGGTAAGGAAAATGAAGTATAGGGAGGCTAAGTGAAGTAGTATTTAATACACAGTATTAAGGGTCAGATTTTTCCTGACTTAGTGGAAGCCTGAGCATTAAAAGGCCTGTTTTTTATCATTCAGCTCTGATTCCCCATCATTATTGCCACTGACTGTCTTCCTTGTTCCAGTTTTCAGTATTTGTTTCAGTTAGTTCATGCTCCTTGGGTAGACAGGGTAGAACTGTTCTAGTGGTGATTCTATGGCCTGTGAGAAAGACTTAGGGTTTGTTTGAGGGGGGAAGGGAAGAGCACAACTGGGAAAGGGTAGAAAGCATGCTGTTCCCAACTTACTCCTGGGCCTGTGCTCCCCATTTAGAGACTAATAGGCTGCTCTTAGACTGTTTTTCACCCTAAAATATTTCACTTACTTTAGTAGAACTTGGGAAATGTGGGAGATGAGGAGAGGGATGTATTCTTACTTGACCACTGAAGTATGTTTGGGGAAGATTGCTGTTGCTTGTCACCTTTGTCTAATCCTGTATGGTGACTTTCATTCTCAGATTTAAAATTCCAATGTTTTCTGTGAGGCATGTTGTACCAAGTTGGGCTGTATAACTCACCTTTGTTTTTTTCCTTCCCTTTCCTCCTTTATCCTCTTTTTGTTTTTTTTTTTTGTTTGTTTGTTTGTTTTTTTGCTTTTCTCCTCCAGCTTTGCTTCCTGTGTCTTCAGCCTTGAGTGTCACTGCTGCTTTAGGGCAGCCTAAACCTACCCCTACCCCTACCCCTCCTTGTTCCCTGGCCTCCCAGCAATGCCCTCTGGCAACCCCTAACCAGCCTTCCTCATTCCTTTCTCCCTCTACTATTGCCTCAACCCCTTTTGAAGCTCCTTTTCCTGAGTCATCCACTGGGACAGCCCTGCCTTTGGGAGCTGCCCCTCCCCCCGCTGGCACCCCAGCTTTCCTACCAAACCTAATAGGGCCTCCCATCTCCCCAGCTGCCTTAGCTCTCGCCTCTCCCATAATAACTCCAACTCTGAAAGGTGTTCATTCCTCTTCAGCTCCCTTGGCTCTGGTGGCCTTGGCTCCCCACTCAGTTCAGAAGAGCTCTGGCTATCCACCTAACCCTCCTAGTTCACCTCCTTCGGTTGCTGTGATTGAGTCAGGGTCAGTGACGTCTCTGTCAGCTCCAGTTGCTTTCTCAGAACCAAAGCCCTCTCCTCTTCAAGCTCCCTCTCAAGTAGTCCCTAATCCAAAAGGTACCCCCAGCCCTCCAGGTATAGTCAGTGCTGTTTCTTCCCATCTTGTAACTCCTTTGGTTTCTCTTCAGTCTGGACTAGCCTCATGTCCTCAGACGCCACCTGCCACTCCCTTAGCCATTCCTTCCCCTCAGGTCAAAGGCATCCCTATTTCCTCAGCTCTGACTTCTCCACAAAACCCTGCAAGCCTCAGCCTAAAGGGACCCCTTAGTCCACCTGCTGCTTTATCTCTTTCAACTCAGTCTATTCCTGTGGCTCCTCATGCCCCCCCAGTTTTCCTCACTTCTCTTGGTTCTCCTGTTCAACCTTCAGGTTCTAATATTCTGTCAGATCCCATAGAGGATACTGTTTCTGTAGATCATTCTTCCACGGGTACCTCTTACCCTTCTCAGAGATCTCTGATTCCTCCCCTTCTTTCCAAAAATGAGGTGGTTCCTACTGCTGAGGCTGCTTTTCCAGGGGGAGCTCCAACTTCCCCTCTGGCTCTGTCTGCTGACAAAGGCCTCTCTACTATCACTGACATAGCCTCTTCCAATGTAGCTACCTCTTCTCTGATATCTCCTACAGCCTCTCTGATTCTCAAAGACTCTCCTAGTGCTGCTCATCAACCTTTGGTGGCCCAGATTCTTGGTTCTTCTCCAGGGAGGCCAGGCTTGAAAGAAGCTCCTGTTTCTTCTGTTGGAACCACCCCACTTGGGATGGCTAACTCCTCTACAGTTTCTGCAGCATCTATTACCTTTGAGGTAGCTACTTGTGTCTCTCTTCCAGTTTCATCAGGTCCCATGAGCAGTAAGGACTCAGTTTCCCAAACTGCCTTGGTTATGGCGCCTGTGGCTCCCAAAGAGCTTCCTACTCCTCAAGTAACCACCACTCTGGGGATACCTGTCTCTCAACCTCTGCCAGCCCCCGAGAACCCCAAAAGTCTCCCTGTTTCACCAGCCCTGGCAGCCCCTAAAAATCTCCCTTCTCTCCAAAGTACACCATCTTCTCTGGAGATAGCTCTTTCTCCTGAAGCCACCTTAGCAAAGAAAAGCTTCCTAGAGCCTCTCCCTCTAGTTAAGCCAGCCAGTACTACTACCTCTTCTCTGGGGGTCAACTCCCCAACCTGTATAATCAAGACAGATTCTTATGCAAGCCCAGATCCAACTAGTCTGCTTCTCAAAAGTTCTCTCACTACCCCAATTGTAACTACATTTCCTTTGGAAAGCACTGCCATTGATGGGATGGCTCCTACAACTGCCAAAGGTACCTCCACTCCTATACCTGTAGCCAGTCCTTTTCTAGAAGGAGCTGTCTCTTTAGATTCTAAAAGCCACCCTGCCAAGAAGAGTACTTCCACTCTTACTACTTTACCTTTGGTCCCTCCAACCTCTGAAAGTTGCCCTCTGGCTCCAGCTGTGACTTTATCTCCCCAGAATGTTTCTGCTTCTCCAGCTGCTGTGGCACAGGTCCCTGAAATTCCCAAGTCTGAGTCTTTTCCTCCTCTTCCTCCAGCTGGTACTCCTCAAGGTGCAAAGAAAGTTCATGGTATTTCTCAAACTTCAGCATTGGCACCTGTGGCTTCCTTTCCTGAAGGGTACCCAACTGAGGATTCTGGTGCTTCTGTTACTGCATCTTCCAAAGGAACTTACCTAACTGACTCCCCATCTCCTTTAGGGACTAGTGTGTCTCCTCAAACCAAAAGAACTCCAACCAAGAAGGGTTCAGCTACTACTACCTTAAGTCTTGCTCCTTCTGTTTCTAAAAGTGTACCTGCTATCCCTGATACTCCTGCTGGAAATCTGTCATTCACTGTTTCTCCAGTTGAACCTTCCTCTCTTCCAGAGGCCAATCTTTCTTTTCATGTCCGTAAAGGATCACTAGCCAAGAAGCATTCCCCTACTCCCCCATCCCCCAAAGAGGCTCCCATTCCCCTACCTATGTCTTCTCCTTCCCCCAAAGCGGGGCCAGCAACCCCATCCCCTAAAGAAACCCTAACTCCTCCAGCTGTGACTCCTTCCTCCCCCAAAGGAGCCCCAGCAACTCTGTCTCCCAGAGAGTCCCCAGCTACCCCATCTCCCAAAGAGGCCCCCAGTCCCTCAGTTGTGGCTCCTCCTTCCCCCAAAGGGGGACCAGCAACCTCATTACCTAAAGAGACCCCCACTCCTCCAGCTGTGACTCCTTCCTCCCCCAAAGGAGCCCCAACTACCCCACCTCCCAAAGGAGCCCTTACTTCCCCCAAAGGGGGCCCAGCAACCCCATCTCCCAGAGAGCCCCTCACTCCATCAGCTGCGGCTCCTCCCTCTCCCAAAGGGGGCCCAGCAACCACATCTCCCAAAAGAGCCCCAGCTACCCCACCTCCAAAGGGGGGCTCCACTCCCCCAGCTGTGGCTCCTCCCTCCCCCAAAGGAGGCCCAGCAACTCCATCTCCCAAAGAGACTCCTGTTCCCTCAGCTCTGACTCCTTCCTCCCTCAAAGGGACTCCAGCCCCCATAAGAGCTCCAGCTATCCCACCTCCCAGAGAGGATTCTACTCCCCCAGCTGTGGCTCCTCCCTCCCCCAAAGGAGGCCCAGCAACTCTGTCTCCCAAAAGAGCCTCAGCTGCCCCACCTCCCAAAAGAGATTCCACTCCCCCAGTTATGGTTCCTCACACCCCCAAAGAGGCCCCAGCAACTCCACTCAAAGGAGCCTCCACTCCCTCAGCTGTGGCTCCTCCCTCTCCAAAAAAGGCCCCAGCAACTCCATCACTCAAAGGAATCCCCACTCCCTCAGCTGTGGCTCCTCCCTCCCCCAAAGGGGGCCCAGCAACTCCATCTCCCAAAAGAGCCCCAGCTACTTCACCTCTCAAAGGAGACCCTACTCCCCCATCTGTGGCTCCTCCCTCCCCCAAAAAAGCCTCAGCAACTCTGGTCCCCAAAGAGTCTCCAGCAACCCCAGACCCCAAAGAAGTCCCCACTTCCCCAGCCATGGCTCCTTCCTCCCCCAAAGGGGGCCCAGCAACTCCATCTCCCAGAAGAGCCCCAGGTGCCCCACCTCTCAGAGGAGACCCTACTCCGCCATCTGTGACTCCTCCCTCCCCAAAAAGAGCCTCAGCAACTCCAGCTCTCAAAGAGGTCCCTACTCCCTCAGCTGTAACTCCTTCCTCCCCCCAAAAGTCTCTAGCCCCGAAAGGGGGGCCAGCAACCTCATCCTCCAAAGGGGCTCCCACTCCCCCAGCTGTGATTCTTCCCTCCCCCAAAGAACCCTGTACTTCCCCAGTTTCAGTCACATGTCCCTTGGGGTCCACTGCACCTCAGGCATCTAAAGGGCCCCCAATAAAGAAAGGCCCCACAGCTCTCAAAGCAGTGCTTGATGCTCCAGCTCTAGAAAGTGCACCAGTCGTCACAGCTCCCACTCAGAAGAAGAGTTCTGTTTCACCTCCTGTGTGCCCAGATCCCTCAGCTCAGAATGGTACTAAAGGATCCCTTCCTGCAGTGGCTCCAGCTCCTCTACTGACAGTCTGCACTCAGAAAGGTTCTTCTCCAAAGGCTCCAAAAGCCCTCCCTACTTCTCTCTTAAAGGGCAAAGACTCTTTCCATTCCCCAAAGGGCCCCTTGGCTCCTCCTGAGTCTGAGACGTCTACCCCTTCAGCAGCAGCTGCCCCAGAGAAGGTCCTTCCTAAAGCTGGATCTGCATCTGTCTCTCCAGCACCTACCCCATCAGTCTCTCTGCCTCTTGCTCCCTCCCCAGTTCCCCCTCTGCTCCCTAAACAGCAATCTCTGCCGTCCTCACCTGGGCTGGTGCTGGAATCACCCCGTAAGCCCTCAGCCCCTGCTGATGAGGATGAGCTGCCGCCTCTGATTCCCCCGGAGCCAATCTCGGGGGGAGTGCCTTTCCAGCCGGTCCTCGTCAACATGCCCACCCCCAAACCTGCTGGGATCCCTGCCCCAACCCCCTCTGCCAAGCAGCCTGTTCTGAAGAATAATAAGGGTATTTGCCTTGGTTTGCCGTGTGCATGGTGTGTTGCCCACAACCCTCTGGGGGCTACCCACCGATACTAACCGTAGGATGCGCCGCTTTCTCCAGTATATCTGCTTGTGTTTGGACGTAGAACGATAAGTTTAAATGCCAAAGCTCTAGGAATATGAAACAGAATCTTGGTTTTCACCTCAGATGGTCTGTTGTGTACCATCCTGTGTAATGTGGTTCAGACTAACTCTGGATCTGTCATCTTTTTTACCTAACTGATCTGACATTGAAAACCAAGACCTTCTAGACCTTTAATTTGCTCTAAACTCTACTATATCACTAACTTTGTCCCTGGGCCTGGGATTTGCTAAAATATTGGGAAATCTAGAACTACTTGAATTTCTTTTCACATCTTAGACTTAGTAATAACCAGTGCCCAGGGACTCCCTTTTCTTAAAAGACCTATCTTTCCTAGCCTGGGAATGGTGCAGGTGTATGCTTTTTCCCTTAGTAGTCTATTGATGCTTGGCCTTTGAATTGAGGGAAACTTAAATATGTGAATTATTTTTGGAAGAAATGGAAGAGGTCACAAGAGAGTATCTAGTAGAGGTGGCTACAGAACTGTAGATCAGCATTTTTGAGAATCTTCAAGCTGTGTTGATTAGATCAAACTGCTAGGGTGAGTGGTTTGAAAATAAGGCTAAATGTGTGTACACAACTGCTTTTGGCCTCCCCCAACCCAGTTTAAAGGATGAGGGGAAATCGTCCCCCACCCCACCCCCAGTCTGCCTCCACAATGTGATCTTACTTTTTTTTCACTTAAGTATATCTGGAGGCACCTTGTTTACCAGAACCTTTCTAAGACGGTTGGGCTCTTGGGTAGAATTTGGCGTTACATAAGTCATTGGTGTTTACCTGTGCCATAAGTGAAGACCTTGAGGGAAAGGAAGCAGTTACATAAACTGCTCGGCTGTATCTAGTAATTATCTTTCGTTTCTGGGGCTGGGTCTTTAATAGATGTGTACACACTAGTTTGTGACTGAGTTGGGGGCTATCGTATCAGTACGAGCTGGCTTCATACAAGTCAGTTGGTTTACACTTAATTTTGCGAGGTCTAGCATAAGCCAGTGACCTCTAGTCTGGGGAGGCCATGGTGAGGTGCCTCTTCCTTGTAATCTTTACTATAAAATAGTAAAAGTTACTTGTCTTCTTAGGGTCTGGAACAGAATCTGATAGTGATGAATCAGTACCAGAGCTTGAGGAACAGGATTCTACACAGGCAACCACACAACAAGCCCAGGTAGGTATTCTCTTTTTTTTTTTTTTTTTTTTTTAATAAATTTACTTATTTATTTTTGGCTGAATTGGGTCTTCATTGTTGTGTGTGGGCTTTCTCTAGTTGCGGCGGGCGAGGTTTACTCTTTGTTGAGGTGCGTGGGCTCCTCATTGCGGTGGCTTCTGTTGAGCGCGGGCTCTAGGCACATGGGCTTCAGTAGTTGTGGCACATGGGCTCAGTAGTTGTGGCTCACAGGCTCTAGAGCACAGGCTCAGTAGTTGTGGCGCACGGGCTTAGTTGCTCCGCGGCATGTGGGATTTTGCCGGACCAGGGCTCAAACCTGTGTCCCCTGCATTGGCAGGCGGATTCTTAACCACTGCACCAGGTGGGTATTCTCTTAACTTACTAATGTAAGTACTAGTAAGTTAAGGAGGTCAAGGAAGCATTGGAGGACCAGTGTTGATCAGAGAAGCTGACTTACGTATTTGGAGCTGTGAACCTTCATAAAGGGAAAACCACATAGGGATTGTGGTATCCAGGTCTTACATTCCAGTTTACTCATAGCTGTTTGATCTTCTTAGCTGGCAGCGGCAGCTGAAATCGATGAAGAACCAGTCAGTAAAGCAAAACAGAGCCGGAGTGAAAAGAAGGCACGGAAGGTAAGAGTTTAAGTTATAAAGAAGGATTAAAGGTGCTGATGAAGCACCTTTCGAGAGGGGAAACTGTGGTGGAACTCTTGGTAGTGGTATAAACACGTTTAGTTAAACTAACAGAAGTTAACTATGGCAGAAAGCCCAGGAGGCCTGGAAATCAATTCTGTATTTTTCCTTTTCTTAGCCCACAGAAAGTCTTTGCTTAGAATGTAGTTTTATTATGTTCCTTACTTCCTGAAGCTGCTTCTAAAGAAGTTGAAAACCTGATGTTCTTTTTTATTCTTTAGGCTATGTCCAAACTGGGTCTTCGACAGGTTACAGGGGTTACTAGAGTCACTATCCGGAAATCTAAGAATATCCTTTTTGTCATCACAAAACCAGATGTATACAAGAGCCCAGCTTCAGATACCTACATAGTTTTTGGGGAAGCCAAGGTAAGGAAAGTTCTTGGGAGTTGCTCTAGACCGGGGTTTCTCAACCTCAGCGCTATTGACATTTTGGGTCAAATAATTCTTTGTTGTGGAAGGGCTGTCTGTTTAGCAACATCACTTGCAGTGTGATGGGGAACAAAATCACCAGCCCCCCCAGTGGAGAACCACTGCTTTAGACCTAAGTTATTTCTTTGCAGTAATATATAATCCAAGTGAGGCCACGTGATTTACAGATACGTAGTAAGTTAATGTGAAGTGGGCTTAAGAGCGGGAGTTTGGAAAAGATATAAATGATTTCTTTGGTTTGCTGCTGATCAATCTACTCACATGAATCTCTCTATTTTCTGCCTTATAGATCGAGGATTTATCTCAGCAAGCACAGTTAGCAGCTGCTGAGAAATTCAAAGTTCAGGGTGAAGCTGTCTCAAACATTCAAGAAAACACACAGACTCCAACTGTACAAGAGGAGAGTGAAGAGGAAGAGGTATATAAGGAAATCTTTTGTGCTTTTAATCCTCACAAGATAATATTATGTTTGTATTGATGGGTGGATTCTATATTATTTTAGGCTCTTGAACTCCATTGAGTTAAGTAGCTTTTGAGTTATATTAAGAGCTAGATTCAGGAGATGCCTGACAGAACTACTGAAGTTGTTCTTGCCTTTACTTTATTAAGTGTTTTTTCTCTCTCTTTTAGGTTGATGAAACAGGTGTGGAAGTTAAGGACATAGAATTGGTCATGTCACAAGCAAATGTGTCGAGAGCAAAGGCAGTCCGAGCCCTGAAGAACAACAGTAATGATATTGTAAATGCTATTATGGTAAGTGTCCAAGCCTTTATTCCTTGACTCCCTCTGCCCTAACCAATCGTGGGTGACTTTATTTTCTGTGCTTAATATCAGCCAATTAGGAAGCCTCTTTCCAAAGCCTTTTCTGAGTTGCCTCAGGTTTTAGTGACCTGAATTCTCTCAATTTGCCTGTAACCACCTCTGATGATCTCTTTTCTCTTACAGGAATTAACAATGTAACCATCTTGAAAAGAGGACCTTTTTTTGGTGTTTCAAAAGAGTAACTGCAGCTGGGTTTGAAATTTGTACTGTTTCTATCATTAATAAAGTTATGGCTTCTTGTTGGATGAACTCAGTTGGTGCTTGATCTCTTCCCCCCAAAAAACATGAAAGCTCTAGAAATGAAAAGGTTTAGTACTTCAGGTTCCCCTCTTAAAACCTCAGCCTTTTCACCTCTTGTGAGATGATAACCGTTCAGGCTATCTATTAGGAACTTCTTGTTCTCAGAGACAACTGAAAGTTTCTCATTTCTTTCCCAGATGTTAACTAGTAGCAAATCCTGATTATTCTTATTCATTTTTTTAAATAAATTTATTTACTTTTTATTATTTATTTTTGGCTGCGTTGGGTCTTCGTTGCGGTGCGCAGGCTTCTCATTGCAGTGGCTTCTCGTTGCAGAGCATGGAGGCATGCGGGCTTAGTTGCTCCGCGGCATGTGGGATCTTCCCAGACCAGGGCTCAAACCTGTGTCCCCTGCGTTGGCAGGCGGATTCTTAACCACTGCGCCACCAGGGAAGTCCCTGATTCTTCTTTATTTAATAATTATCCCCTTCTCTGACCTGCGATCTTTCTGAATACATATTGGGCCCCGTCTGGCTTCTGTGGCAAGCATTTCATGTTGGTTACATCTTGTCATGTAAGAGCTTGGGACGGAGTTGGAGAGAATGCATAGTGGGTGGGGGTGAAATGACAGTACTTTGTAGCAAATGAAAAGGTACCTCACGAAGGAGAGATTTTGACTATTGATATACAGTACAAGCACTCTGCTCTTAGACATACACTGTACAGGTATATATTAATCTACAAAGTAAATTATGATTAGGGTAGCCATAGTTATGCTAGGATAATAAATGAAAACCAGAACTGTACCAGGCAAACTGGTACATACAATTAGCCAGTTTGTGATAAATATAGATAGCTCTATAGAAGTCCTAAGAAGAATGAAAGTTCTGCGTTTAGGTTGTTAGGAAATGGTTTGGGGGAAAGTGGAGGGCTTAAAATTTGGAAATAGGAAGCCTACAAGTAAATGTAGAGTCAAGAATCCTAAAATGAATAAGTGGTAAGACACTTAGAATGAATATTAGGATAAGAATAAATTAGACTAACATTGCTGAAGGCTTTTGGAACTAAAGTTTAGATCTTTTTTTATTATTTTCTCAATCTCTGAGAAAGTAGGCATTATTTTAGCAGTTGTGATTAAAAGCTGAGGACCAAAGAGGTTAAATGACTTCCACAAAGACCAGAGCCCTTTCGCTGTGGTAGGCTACTCTGGAGAAGCACAGATGGGTGTCTGGGGGAGGATGATGATCTGCTTCCATTTCACTGGAGTAGAACGAATTAGATCATTAAATGAACAAAGTCTCATGAGGCTAAAGTCTGCCAAGTCTGAGTCAGCCTAGTAATTCTCATTTCAGGAAGAAATTAGGGATATTAACTCATTTCCTCACCCTTCCCTCTACAGAGTTAACAAACTGCCAATTCTTGGTTACATTTTTAGAGAAGTATCTTGTTGAAGGCTATTACTGCCACTGGTAACTGTAATGCTCTTTATTTCCACCTCAAAGACCTTGCTGTTGCTACCCCTTCTACCATGTATTACTGGCAAACCTCAGAGATGTGGGTTCGGTTGCAGACCACCACAATAAACAAATATCACAGTACAGTGAGTCATGAATTTTTTTTGGTTTTCCAGTGCATATAGAAGTTATGTATACACTACATTGTAGTCTATTAGTGTGTGATACCATTATGTCTAAAAAACAGTGTACAGCAAGTCCCCTACATATGAATGAGTTCTGAGAGCACATTCGTAAGTCCAGTTTGTTCGTAAGTCCAATAATTAGCCTAGGTACCCAACTAACAATCGGCTATGTAGTATAGTACTGTACTGTAACAGGTTTATAATATTTTTCACACAATACATAAAAAGCAAACATTTTTAATCTTACAGTACATTACCTTGGACAACAGCTGGCATACAGGGGCTGGCATCGAGTGATCAGGCAAGAAGAGTTACTGGAGGATGGAGAGGAGGTGGGAGATGGTAGAGCTGAAGGACCGTCAGCAGTAGGAGACAGAGGGCAAGCTGCAATTTCACTCGCCTGACACTGATGGCACAGGTTCTGGTTCCTTGCTGGTTTCAATTCCATCTATCCCCTTGAGAAAACAATCCAGTGATGTCTGGGTAATAGGTCTTTTTTTCTAGTCATAGATGACACGGTAGCACTGGATCGCTTTCTGAACGGCTGCTGCAGCCTTCATGTACCGTTCTATGTTCAGGTCCTGTGCCTCAGAAACTAACAGTGCTGCCTCAAGTAAAGAAAATCCCCTTACCATTTGCTGTGTTGTGAATCTCTTCGGTTCTTCAGTTACTTCTTCCTCTTGTCTCTTCGTCCTTTCTCTGAGCCTCCAATTCCATTGTTACCACTTGGTGCTTGTTAGCAGTACCAGCTACATCACCACTGCTTTAACCTTGCTTCTGGACATCCTGGGCTTGGTAAAGATACTGTACTACTGTACTGTATATAGTACTGTACAGTAAAGTACACAGAAGCACAACCACTTTTGGATGAACGCACGTGACAACGTACACCAGACACAGGAACTAACTTACGTGACTGGACAAACGAACGCATGTTTGCATCTTTGAAAGTTCTCAACTTGAAGGTTCGTATGTAGGGGACTTACTGTACAGGCAAGTGGTTAAGACTCCACGCTTCCACTGCAGGGGGCACATGTTCGATCCCTGGTCAGGGAACTAAGATCCCACATGCCGTGCAGCATGGACAAAAAAATAATTAAAATAGTGTACATACCTTACTTAAAGAATATTGCTTAAAAATTCTATCATCTGAGCCTTCGAGTCATAATTTTTCATTTTACTGGTGGAGGGTCTTGTTGAAGGCTACTGACTGATCAGGTGGGGATTTCTGAAGGTTGGGGTAACTATTTTTTTGGCCACACCACATGACTTGCAGGATCTTAGTTCCCTGACCAGGGATAGAACCCCGGTCCTCCGCAGTGAGAGTGTGGAGTCCTAACCACTGGACCACCAGGGAACTCCCTGGGGTAACTTTCTTAAATAAGACAACAATGAAGTTTGCCACATCGATTGACTTTTCCCTTCACGAACGATTTCTCTGCAATGCTGTTTTGATAGCATTTTCACCCACAGCACTTATGTCAAAATTGGAGTCAATCTTCTCAAACCCTGCTGCTGCTATATCAACTAAGTTTATGTAGTATTCTAAATTCTTTGTTGTCATTTCAAAATCTTCACAGTGTCTTCAGCAAGAGTAGATTCCATCTCAAGAAACTACTTTGCTCACCCATAAGAAGCAACTCATCCATTCACGTTCTATCATGAGATTGTAGCAATTCAGGTACATCTTCAGGCTCCACTTCTTATTCTAGTTCTCTTGCTGTTTCCACATCGGCAGTTACTTCCTCCACTGAAATTTTGAACCCCTTAAAGTCATTCATGAGTGTTGGAATGAACTTCCAAACTCTTGTTTAATATTGATGTTTTGACCTCTTCTCATGAGTCACTAATGTTCTTCATGGCATCTGGAATGGTGAATCTTTTCCAGAAGGTTTTCAATTTACTTTGCCCAGATTCCCAGAGGAATCACTATGGCAGCTATAAGCCTTACAAAATGTATTTCTTAAGTCATAAGAGTTGAAATTACCCCTTGATTCCTGGACTGCAGAATGGATGTGTTAGGTGTGAAAACAACATTAACTTCACTACATCTGTCAGAACTCTTGGGTGACCAGGTGCATTGTCAATGAGCACAATGAGTATTTTGAAAGGAATCTTTTTTCTGGCAGTAAGTCAACAGTGGGTTTAAAATATTCAGTAAGCCATGTTGTAAACAGATGTGCTGTTATCCAGGCTCTGTTGTCCCAGTTACAGAGCACAGGCAGAGTAGACTTAGCATAATTTTTAAGAGCCCTAGGATTTCTGGAATGGATGATAAATGAGCATTGGCTTCAACTTAAAAGTCACCAGCTGCATTATCCCCTAACAAGAGAGTCAGCCTGTCCTTTGAAACTTTGAAGCCGGGCATTGATTTCTCTCTACCTGTGAAAGTCCTGCATGGTATCTTCTTCCAATATAAAGCTGTTTTGTCTACACTGAAAATCTGTTTAGTATAGTAGCCACCTTCATTAATTACCTGAGCTAGATCTTCTGGATAACTTTCTGCAGCTTCTACATCAGCACATGCTTCTTCACCTTGCCCTTTTGTGTCATGGAGATGGCTTACTTCCTTAAACCTCATGAACCAACCTCCACCAACGTCACATTTTTCTTCTGCAGCTTCCTCACCTCTGCACCTTCATCAAATCTAAGAGAGTTGGGGCCTTGCTCTGGATTAGGCTTTGGTTTAAGGGAATGTTGTGGCTGGTTTGATCTTCTGTCCAAACCACTAAAAATTCTCCATATCAGCAATAAGACAGTTTTGCTTTCTTTTGTGTGTTACTGGAGCAGCACTAATTAACTTTAAGAACTTTCATTGCATTCACAACTTGGCCAACTGTTTGGTGTAATTTAGGCCTAGCTTTCAACCTATCTCTGCTTTTGACATGGCCTCCTCACTAAGTTTAATCATTTCTAGCTCTTGATTTAAAAAGAGAGATGTGGGCTTCCCTGGTGGTGCAGTGGTTAAGATATCCGCCTGCCAGTGCAGGGGACACGGGTTCGAGCCCTGGTCCGGGAAGATCCCACATGCCGCGGAGCAACTAAGCCCGTGCGCCACAACTACTGAGCCTGCGCTCTAGAGTCCATGAGCCACAACTACTGAAGCCCACGCGCCTGGAGCCCGTTCTCCACAACAAGAGAAGCCACCGCAATGAGAAGCCCACGCACCGCAACGAAGAGAAGCCCCTGCTTACTGCAACTAGAGAAAAGCCCGCGCGCAGCAACGATGACCCAACACAGCCAATAAATAGATTAATTTTTTAAAAACTGATGTTTTATAATTCCTGTACATGAGTTCCTACTCTTAATACATAGTTATAATATACCCAAAAAAGTTCGTGTTCTGCAAGTTTTAAAACTTTAAATAAAATTATATTGTGCATTACATATCTTCATGCAAATTGCCTTTCATTTCAACTTACTTTCCAAGATTTATCTATGATGATAGATGTAGTTCTATTCATTCTCTTCCTGGTCCATTGTAGTCTGCCTTTTTTTTTTAATATTCCCTATTTTTCTTTTTTTTAAAAAAGGGTTTTATTTATTTATTTATTTGGCTGCGTTGGGTCTTCGTTGCTGCACATGGGCTTTTTCTAGTTGCAGTGAGCAGGGGCTACTCTTCGTTGCAGTGTGCAGGCTTCTCATTGCAGTGGCTTCTGTTGCTGTGGAGCACAGGCTCTAGGCACACGGGCTTCAGTAGTTGTGGCATATGGTCTCAGTTGTTGTGGCTCGCAGGCTCTAGATCACAGGCTCAGTAGTTGTGGTGCATGGGCTTAGTTGCTCCGCAGCATGTGGGATCTTCCCCAACCAGGGCTCGAACCCATTTCCCCTG
Source organism: Aethalodelphis obliquidens (assembly GCF_003676395.1). Taxonomy (NCBI): domain Eukaryota; kingdom Metazoa; phylum Chordata; class Mammalia; order Artiodactyla; family Delphinidae; genus Aethalodelphis; species Aethalodelphis obliquidens. The sequence goes on along the minus strand of NW_020837952.1, from coordinate 6,849,493 downwards.
CATTGGCAGGTGGATTTTTAACCACTGTGCCACCCAAGAAGTCCCTGTAGTCTGCTGTTTAACTCTACCTCTCCAGCAAATGTTTCTTGTCCAGTTCACCTAGTTGCTAATACCCGTGGATACTCTTCATGCATGGCCGCATTTGTCTTTCTTCAAATTAGTTTTCTGACTTAGCAAGTTCATCTTCAGTTTCAAGATACCCAAAATTAGTTCTGTTATCTATCCTGTCAAAAATTTCCCATATGTATTTCCTGCTAACACAGCTAATGAACGACACAGCTATCCATTCATTCACATTAAAAAAAAAAAAAAATGGAATTCCCTGGGTCCAGTGCTTAGGACTCTGCACCCTCACTGCCAAGAGCCCGGGTTCAATCCCTGGCTGGGGAACTAACATCCTGCAAGCTACGTGGTACAGCCAAAAATAAATAAATAGGGATTTCCCTGGTGGTCCAGTGGTTAAGAGTCCACACTCCCAATGCTGGGGGCCCGGGTTCGATCCCTGGTCAGGATCGAACTAAGGCCGCAACTAAGACCCAGCACAGCCAAATAAATAAATATTTTTAAAAATTATAAATAAATATAAATAATTTTTTTTTACTTTTTCTTTAAAAAAAGGAACTTGGTCTTTGCAACAAATTGTGTTGGGAAAACTAAATATCCACATGCAAAAGAATGAAGTTAGACCCTTATCTTACACCATATACAGTAAGTCCCCTACGTACAAACTTTCAAAGAGGCAAATGTGCGTTCCATCAGCGTCAGGTGTGAGTGAAATTGTAGCTTGCCCCCCGTCTCCTATTGCTGACAATCCTTCAGCTCTACCATTTCCCACCTCCTCTCCCTCCTCCAGTCAGTAACCCTTCTTTCCTGTTCACTTGATGCCAGCCCCTATATGCCAGCTGTTGTCCAAGGTAATGTACTGTAAGATTAAAAATGTTTTCTTTAGTTTTTGTGTTTGTTTTTTATGTATTATGTGTGTGAAAAGTATTATAAATCTATTACAGTACAGTACTATATAGCAGATTTTGTTAGTTGGGTACCTAGACTAACTTTGTTGGACTTATGAACGCACTTTCAGAACAGAACTAATTCATATGTAGGGGACTCACTGTACAAAAATTAACTACAGGGAATTCCCTGGCAGTCCAGTGGTTAAGACTCGGTGCTTTCACTGCTGTGGGCCTAGGTTCGATCCCTGGTCGGGGAATTAAGTTCCCACAAGCCTCGCAGTGCAGCCAAAAAATAAATAAATAAAAAATAAAAAACTACAAACGGATCAAAGACCCAAATGTAAGACCTAAAATCATAAAACTCTCATAAGAAAACATAGGGGTGGGCTTCCCTGGTGGCGCAGTGGTTGAGAGTCCGCCTGCCGATGTAGAGGACACGGGTTCGTGCCCCGGTCTGGGAAGATCCCACATGCCGCGGAGTGGCTGGGCCCGTGAGCCATGGCCGCTGAGCCTGTGCGTCCAGAGCCTGTGCTCCACAACGGGAGAGGCCACAACAGTGAGAGGCCTGCATATCGCAAAAAATAATAATAATAATAAGAGGGCAGACGAAATGAATGACGTTGCCTTCCCTTATTAAAACAAACATACATAAACCTTCAGCTAGTTTTCCTGGGGGAGTTCTAGAATAGTAACTCACAAAAGCATTGTAGAAGTGTACCTCTATTGTTTTACTCCCTGTCTCGTCTCATGTTTCTCCTCTTTTCTGAACTAAAATCTTTTTCCCTCCTTTTAGTTTTCTCCTTCCCCATGTGTGGTAGACTGTCTGCAAGGATGGCTACCAATAGTTCCTCTCATTTCTATATATACATGCTGCTCTTCTCTTCAAGAGGTGTCATCTATTTCCCCACACCTTGAATCTGGACTGGCCTTGCTACTTGCTTTAACCATAAGAATGTGTTGGAAATAAAGCTGTGACAATTTGAGGCTTAGGACGCAAGAGACTTGGCAACTTCCACTTTTCACTCTTGGAGCCTTGGAGTCCAGCTATCCTGCTTGAGAGTTTATGTGAAGAGAAAAGCTCTGGCCAACAGCAGGCACCAAGTAACCGATGTATTAGGCCATCTTGGATCACCCAGACTCAGCCAAGCCTCCAGAAGACTGTCACATGACTGACCCCAGCTGATATGACATGGAGCAGAAAAACCAGCTGTGCCCATCCAACCCACAAAATAGTAAGAAATAAGTTTTTGCTTTAAGCTACTAGATTTTGTGGTGGTTGTTATGCAGAAATGGCTGACTGAATTGTGATGGGCAAGATACATTTAGATAGAATGGGCACATCCTTGGGAGTTGTCCTCAGATGAAGAGATGACTATTCTTGAGATGTCTACAAAAGAGCTTGAGGGAATTCCCTGGCAGTCCAGTGGTTAGGACTCTGTGATTTCACTGCCCAGGTTCAATCCCTGGTTGGGGAACTAAGATCCCACAAGTTGCGCAGCACGGGGAAAAAAAAAAAAAAAAAAGCTTGAGGCAATAAAGTAAAATATGTGGCTGATTTGAGTTTGTCTTATCCAATTATAGATTTTCCACCAAAAACTAGCATAAAGAAAACCAGATACAAAGATCTTTTTTTCTGACCACATATAAGAAAACATGAATGTATCTCATTTTGTCCAATACTCCATCTGTTGGACCTGAGCCAAACAAGAGAACAGGTTCTCAGACTTAAACATCTTACTCCTTGAATTTGGCTTTAAGGTGCAAGGAGGGGGCTTCCCTCTCCTAGAGTAAGAAACCTACACTTACTGGATGGAGAATATATCAAAATATCAAGCTTCTTAGGAGTTGCACTTGAAATTGAAGTCAATTTCCAATTGTCCATGTAATGGAAGTTAAAGTCAGTAAAATATAATTTAAAACTTACCTGAGGAAAAATATTTTTATTTTTGTTTTGTTTTTCTTTTTTGGAATATACTGAGTTTCACTTTTCTCATTATATTTTACCCATGACATGTTATTAAAATGACATCTCAGGAATTTCCTGGCAGTCCGGTGGTTAGGACCCTGCACTCCCACTGCCAAGGGCCCAGGTTCAATCCTTGGTGAGGGAACTAAAATCCCACAATCTGCGAGGAGCAGCCAAAAAATATATGACATCTCATTCCACCCCCAAGCCCAACAGGGAAAGGAAGCCCTAAAGTATTAGAAGAAAGCATTTTATTTTATTTATTTTTGGCCGCACTGCATAGTGAAAGCGCTGAGTCCTAACCACAGGACCACCAGGGAGTTCCCTAGAAGAAACCATTTTAAAGTTAAACTTTGTTTCAACAATAAATTTTAAGCATTTAGTAGACAGCTCCAACATTACCAGTTATCTCAAAATTTGGAATGTGGCAAAATCAAGGCACAAAATATCTCTCTTCCTCTTCCCTACCCCCAATTATGCAGAGAGAAGGGATGTAAGGAATTGAGAGTTGTTTCTCATGAAGTAGAGGACAGGAGGCTGAAGGAAAAACCTAAAGGTGATCTTCAAATACAAAGGAGAGTCATCAGTTTTGCTTCCAAATACAGAATGTGAAGGGGAGAAATGGCAATTGAAGTAGGTAGGGTTCTTTTTGAGGAATGGATTATCAATTCTCTGAGGGAGTTAAAGTAAGCATAGGAAAATAGATGAGATTACTTTCTTGATTTCTTTATGTATAAGCATTTTTCCATATATATATATTTTTGGTGGGGGTTCTTTTTATTTTTCAGTGCTTTTTTTTTAAAAAATTTTTATGTTGTGTATACTATTTATTTATTTGGCTGCGTTGGGTCTTCATTGCTGCGTGTGGGCTTTCTCTAGTTGTGGTGAGCTGGGGCTACTCTTTGTTGTGGTGTGCCAGCTTCTCATTGTGGTGGCTTCTCTTGCTGCAGAGCACAGGTTCTAGGCACGTGGGCTTCAGTAGTTGTGGTGCACAGGCTCAGTAGTTGTGGCTCACGGGCTCTAGAGCGCAGGCTCAGTAGTTGTGGCACACAGGCTTAGTTGCTCCGCAGCATGTGGGATCTTCCCAGACCAGGGATCGAACCCATGTCCCCTGCGTTGGCAGGCGGATTCTTAACCACTGTGCCACCAGGGAAGTCCAAGGTGGGGGTTCTTAATATGAAAACTTTCACACATAGAGAAAAGTAGAAAGATTAGTATAGTGAATAGCTATATTCCCTTCCAAATTCAACAATTAATATTTGTTTTGTTTTGTTTTTTAACAATTAATATTTTGCCATATTTATTTATTTGCTGAACAATTTTAAAGAAAATTATGAAACAGGAGGGAAGAGAGCAGGGCACAACCTTTAAAAGAATGACATAGCCAGAGGACATGACAAAAACTGGTTAGAACCTATCAGGCCCAAGATGGCGGAAGATTCAACTTGCAGTGGACCTTGAGCCTCATTATATGCTCATTGTAATACTTAAGCATATGCTACATGACACACCCACCAGGTGCCATGACAGTTCTGAGGATGACCAAAAAAGCCCAAAAAGTGGGTGGTGACCCAATTCCTGGAAATCCCTGCAAAAAAATATAATCAAGGACTTCCTTGGTGGCACAGTGGTTAAGAATCTGCCTACCAATGTAGAGGACATGGGTTCAAGCCCTAGTCCGGGAAGATCTCACATGCCACGGAGCAACTAAGCCTGTGAGCTAACACTACTGAAGCCTGCGCGCCTAGAGCCTGTGCTCCGCAACAAGAGAAGCCACCGCAATGAGAAGCCCGTGCACCACAGTGTCGAGTAGCCCCCGCTAGCCGCAACTAGGGAAAGCCCGCGCACAGCCACGAAAATCCAACGCAGCCAAAAATTAATTAATTAATTTAAGAAAAAAAAAATATATATATAATCAAATGTTGAAGTTGTAAAGTAGTTCTCTCAGCCTCCACCTTAGGGAAAGGCCATGGGAACCACCCAGGAATTACAGTATAGTCTGTATTAAAGCTACCACAGAAATGCAGGAAATTATTGTTAGGAGGTAACTTACAATGGAAAGTAAAACAATACTGCCCATCCTCCTGTGCCCTGCCCCTCCAATATTCTCTTGCTTAGGCAAGCAGGGGAGAATAATTTCACCTTTAAGAAACTCAGAAGGGAAAAGGCTGCTAGAATAGGAGGGAACATTGAAGCTTTGGATCTCCAAGTTTCTTGGAAGCTTCTGTGCTCAATGGAGAACTCTGGGTGGGGCCCAGAGAAGAGGAATAGGGACCTGACTACTTAGGACTATGTCTAGGATTTAAGAAGCTGAGGTAAGGGTAGGTGAAGTTTTCTATATAGTCAACCCAGATCATTAGGGTAAGAAAGGAAATCAAGATTCATTCTTTCAAGAATATTGTGCATTTAGGGACTTCCCTGGCGGTCCAGTGGTTAGGACTCTGAGATTCCACTGCAGGGTGCACAGGTGATCCTTGGTCAGCGAACTAAGATCCCATATGCAGCGCAGCACAGCCAAAAAAAAGAATATTGTGCATTTAGCTGGTAGGTCCCTGCTGTTGCATCTTTTCAGGAATCTTTGGATACAAGGGGCATAGGTGAAAGAACCCCCAAAATGTCAATAGTGTGCTGCTGGGATGGAGATATAAAGATCAGTTTGTAGCCTTGCCTCAAGGAATTTGTGTGTTTTTTGGAGGGAGGTAGGTGCCAAAGACAAGTACCTGAATAACTGGCAGCACAAGTTTTTAATTTATAAATATACATATATATGTGCATATAAAGTCAATCCTTATTATTCACAGATTACATGTTTGTGAATTCATGGTCATCTACAGACATGTGCAGATCAATATATATATTGTTTTGAGAGATATATATATAATATATATATATATAATATATATATCTCAGTAAGGTACTGTGATCGAGAAAGTTTGGCAACCACTAGTGATGGAGAGGAGAGCTCCAGAGTAAAATTTGGGAGATCACCTACGCTTAGAGGACAGCAGAGAGTCAGTGAAGGATGGAGAAAGGCCAGTCAGTCATCAGTCACAGAGACTGATAAGAACTAGAAGAGAGCCGTTTCAAGAAAAAGGAATGATTGATCAGTTATGTCAAATGCTTCAAAGAAGTCAAGAATGGGGACTTAAAAAGGTCTTTGAACGTGGCAGCTGAGTGACCTTCAACGTATCCATTTTTGTGAAAATGATTGCATATTATCCTCAGAAATCTGGAAAAAGTCTAGTAGACCACAGCATGAAAGGGAGGCCTGAGGAAAGATTTATGTTTTTGTCTTGCTTTTTAAGATGGAGGACCTAAGCATATTTGTAGGCAGAATGGAAAGATTAAAGGAACAAGCTGAAAATGCATAGTCTTGGAAAAAGGCAAAAGACACTGAGATTAAGAGCAAAGGGAGAGGGAAAAAAAAAGAAGAAAGGGAGAAGGGTCATCCTGGGCTTGAAGGAAGACACTTCTTTAGCTATGGAAGCAAAAGTAGATGTCACAATTTTTGTTTATTTATTTTATTTTAAATTTTATTTATTTATTTTGGGCTGCATTGGGTCTTCGTTGCTGCGTGCAGGCTTTCTCTAGTTGCGGCGAGCGGGGGCTACTCTTCCCTGCGGTGCGCGGGCTTCTCATTGCGTTGGCGTCTCTTGTTGCGGAGCAGGGGCTCTAAGCGTCCAGGCTTCAGTCTTTGTTGGCTCAGTAGTTGTGGCTCGTGGGCTCTAGAGCACAGGCTCAGTAGTTGTGGCACACGGGCTTAGTTGCTCCGCGGCATGTGGGATCTTCCCGGACCAGGGCTTGAACCCTTGTCCCCTGCATTGGCGGGCGGATTCTAAACCACTGCGCCACCAGGGAAGCCCTAAATTCCAAATTTTAAAAAAATTAAAAAAATTTTTTTTTGCCACACTGGATGGCTTGTGGGATCTTAGTTCCCCAACCAGGGATTGAAACCTGGCCCACAGCAGTGAAAGCATGGAGTCCTAACCACTGGACTCCCAGGGAATTCCCTCCAAATATTTTTTAAATGAAATCTCTTAGCACTTGGTCTTCTCTTATTTTCCTCCAAATGGAATTACCTAGCCCTTATTTCCTAGAAAAGGGAGCATTAAAAAAATTTCAGGTGAACAACTAAAATATCAGAAAAAAAGAAGCCTCCCTTAACTTTGAAAGTAATCCTATTTCTCCATCATCCCATTATATACTCAGTTATCCTGCAAGGTGCTGAACAAAATGATGTTAATATTCCCCCAAAATCTAATGTCTGAATGTATATGTAACCTTTTTCTGGTCACTTCCTACCTTACACAATGGGAAGAGCACAATGAAGTATTTGCTTATGGCAAACAGAGTTACCTGAGAACTGTAATACATTCTCTCTCATGAAAACCATGAAATTAAAATTATCTGATTTTTTCTGATCCCAGAGAGTACTGCTAATTTACATAGAAACAAGCATATATCACTCTATTTATTGTCTTATTTTCTACAACATGAACTGCTGTAAGGTGATGTTTGGGGTAGAAGACCATTTTTAGAACATTTCAATGTATTTTATTTAAAAATAAATTAGCTTTTTAAAGCTGCTTCCTACACTGAGAGCTGTTCATGCTTTTGTCATCCTACAGTGAGAGACTAGCAGCAAAACTCAAAATATGAAAAAGCTCAACACAAGACACAGTCATTTCTTAACCCTTTCTATTACTGCCAAACCAGACTGGTAAGGTATGCTTCTAAATTGTAGGAAGATAATGATATCAGAGAACATAACGTAATTTAAGTTGGTATATGTGATGTTTACATTTAGCTAGGTCATGATGTCTCCTTTAAATTTTATGACCAATTTCTTATTTCCTATACCTAGAACAGGTTACTACTTTGCCCCCTTTCCTTTTATTTACCTTACAAATACAAAAGTAACAACCTCTAAGTTCTTATCATTTTAGAAAACCCCCTCATAAAACTGGACTTTTCTCACCTGTTATAATTTTTTTTTAATTTTTAAAATTTCTCATATCAGCCTATAAAGTTCTCTTTTGCTATTAGTGACTGTGGACACATTGAAATTCAGTCCTCAGTAAAATATCAGGGAGAAGGTGGATGCTACAATTAAAACTGACAAATTCTGTGTTCCTTTTTACTAGTGTTTTAAATTGGCCTGGATACTTCTTTTCTCTTAGGAGACTGTTAGGATCAAACGTGTGAAATGGCATCTAATACCAAGTATTTTCTAGTTTTTGCCAATTCGGGTTGCATATTTCTCTCCCCAAAGCCCTGACACTACTAACTATACATCTTTGAATCTAGATTTTGCCCCCTACTAGATACAGAACTTTTCAGTGAATTTGAAAAAGAGATCTGGTACAACTTGGGTCCCCATCAGCTAATGGATGAGATAAAACGTAAAGACATGGATAAACCTGATTATAAGCTATCTGTGAAACTTCTGGGTGAGACGCCATTTCCAGAGCTACACTAACATGAAATCCCTTGAAATATGTCCAATGGGGGTAGTAAATAAACTATAAATTACAATGCAATGGATTTGAATTTTCAAAAATTTCTTGTGTGATGGTTTTTCCCATAGCACTTCTTTTGATAAGGGAAAATGCCAGTTATTTCGGGTTGCAGACTTCTAAATGCTATCTTCAATTCAGTTCCTCCATTTTCAGTTCATCTTATATGTTGTTGCCAAATTAATCTTTCTAGAACATAAGAGTGTTACTCTCCTTCAAAAAAACTTCAATAGCTTCCCACTGTCAGAGAAATAAGTTGAAAACAATTATCCTGATACTCAGTGTGACCTACCCTCTCCCTACACTCTGGACTTCCTAGGCCAGGGATTGGCAAACTACAGCCTGCAGGCTGCTAATTTTTTGTATGGCCTTCAAGGTAAGAATGATTTTTACATTTTTAAAGGTTGGAAAAGAAAATCATATGACATGCGGACATAAAAAAATTCCAATTTCAGCATTCTTAGTTTTTTTTTCCAACACACTCTCATTTGCTTACACATTATCTATGGTTGATTTCATGCTACAATAGCAGAGTTCAAAAGCTGCAGTAGAGACCTTGTGGCCTTATCTGACCCTTTACAGAAAGTTTGCCAACTCCACCTAGATATACTTATTCCTGTCTCTTTACCTATCAAGATCCTTGCCTGGAATGTACTGTTCCCACTCATTCCTGTTGTCACCTCTGAGGCTATCAAAGTAAAATTTTCAAAAAATTTCAAAACATGATTCTCCCGCCAATATAAAATTAACGTGAGCCAAGCATTCATTTATTTAACTCACCGAGGGAACCAGTAAGACGGTAAAGCTGGTTCCAGGAGCATTTAAGGAACTAGATATTTACAGGCATAAAAATAAGAATTAGAATAAGGTTGCAGGTTAAACAAAACTGGTTAGCTCCTACAGAGCAATAAAACCATAAACTTTCGAGTTAGCTTTTCTATCAGACAGCAATCTGCAACTCAAGTAACTTCACAATGTCTGAGCTCTTATCATATAACAAATAGCAAGTCAAACACAGGTACCTTCTCCTAGAGAATCATCCTTGGGCAGACAAGTTAAACCATGTCCCAGCGTGAACTGAAAGGTCATCCCTCCACTCCTTGCCTTATTTCCATGTTTTGGGTAGTTTTTCTTAACAAGGCCTCTCTTAATCCTTCCAGTCAATATCGACCTCTCCTTTTATGCTCCCGTTATTTTTTGTACTTCCATTATAGGACTCAAATATCTGGATTTGTGTGCTTTATTTTGTTTTCCCCAACAAGCACTAAGCTCCTTAGAATCACGGTATTGAGAGCTGGGGTTTAATCTCCCCTTTCAAAGGGATTTGAGCATTGGGTCCAATGTCCGTAGTTCCCAACATCTGCCTTGCACAGTATAGATACCAAGTCCTCAATGCTTAATACGAAGCCCCCAAACACTTCCCAAAATGTCTTACCGCACTTCCTTAAACCTTCTGTCTTCTAACGAGCGGCGCATTGTATTTCTCCCTTACTACACCGTTAAGTGACCTTCTACAGTAGACAGGTACTGTTTTGATTCTCTTGGTTACCATCCCCCAAGAGCCTAACCCAGTGCCTTGCACAAAGCGGCAGTTCGACCGCAGAAAAGATGGGGTACCTCCACCAATTGATGTGCCTGGAGACATGAAAGTCCTAGTCTCTCCATTCCCACAAACTTAGACCCTAACAGCATTCCTGTTTCACCTACAGCATTAATATCTCAAAGCAGGTGCAAACGCCGGCCCCCAAGGGTAAACGTTCCTCCTCAGCCAAAGACCTCAAATTTCCGCTGCCCCTGTACAGGGTCTCCAATTCTCATAAAAAATGGCGAGGTGGACCAAGGCCCTGCATTCGGAAGTCAGCCCTTCTCCGCAAATATTATATCACCAGCAGAGGCTTTTCCCCTCCTTCTGCGGTGGAATGTTTCCTCACTGGGCTGCTTTACGCTCTTAAAAGTAACTGAACCCTTGGGGCTTCTCTGGTGGCGCAGTGGTTGAGAGTCCGCCTGCCATTGCAGGGGACACGAGTTCGTACCCCGGTCCGGGAAGATCCCACATGCCGCGGAGCGGCTTGGCCCGTGAGCCGTGGCCGCTGAGCCTGCGCGTCCGAAGCCTGTGCTCCACAACGGGAGAGGCCACAACAGTGAGAGGCCCGCGTACCGCAAAAAAAAAAAAGTAACTGAACCCTCATTTCACTTTTCAAGCCTCAGGACTCTGCGTCCCTCCGCCTCGGCCTTCCTCCCGGGATCAACGCGGCCGTTTCTCGGGGAGATCGCCCGAGTCGGGTGGCCGGGAGGTTAGGCGGCCAACGGTTTTCCACCACAAGAGGAGAGCGCGGGAGGAGCGGCGGGAACCAGACGGGCCAGAGGAAACGGACGTAGGGCGGGGCCAGCGCTAGGAAGGATCGCGAAGGAGCTGGGAGGCCCCGCCCTTTCCGTAGATATCTCTAGAAAGCCGCGCAGGAGCCCGAAAACAAAGAGTGCGCACGCGCGGCGGCTAGGCCCGGGCATTTTGCTGCGTCACCAGCCGCCGCCCGGCCTCACCACCCCTCGCTCGCACGCACGCACGTTCGTTCTCCGTCCTCGCGCCCCTTTTCCTACACTTTCCTCTTCTCTCCGACCGGAGGAGTCGCTCTCTCCGCGCGGTGCATTCTGGGGACCCAGGTCGAGCCCGCCGCCGCCGCCGCCGCCGCCGTCGCTTGAGGGAAACGAAAAGAGGCCGCTACCGGGGAGAAGACGCCGGAGTCGCCACCGGAGAGGAGTCGCCTGCCCAGGAGCTGCCGCCGGAGACGCCCGCCACCCGTTCGCCCGTCCCCCTGCCCCGTTCACGATGTGAGTGCGACACCCAGCCGAGGGAAGGTCGCCCGTGAGGGAGGCCGAGGCCGCGCGGGGGGCTGCCGGGAAGCCGTCCCTTCCCCTCCCCCGCTTTAGGCCCCCTCGGCTTTTCCCCCTCGGTGGAAATCGTTCTTGCTTGGGAGTGGGAGGTTCAGTATCCTTGTTATGATTACCATTGGCGGGTGGAGGACATATTTCCTCCGATGTCCGCTTCCCCCACCTCTAAACCGGCCCTCGGCTTCCCCGTGCCGGAAATCCCACCTTCCCCCTTAGGCAGTGCCGGCTGCTCCTAACTCTCCGTAACTTAGCCGTAGGCCTTAGTCTCCCGTGAGCTTTTCGCCGTCCGGGCGCCCTGGAGGCGTGGACCCTCGTGGGCTACCGCTCCGCTCCTGGGGTGGTCTGCTCCTGTCGCTCTGTGATGCTGTGACCAGGCCCGGGGCCAAGTGCACCTGCGGTGGGTGCTACCACAAGGCTGCTGGTGCTCGTAGAGCACCACGCGGCCGTGCGCCGCGAGCGACAGGTACTGCTAGGCGACTGGAGGGAGGCCATACCGTCGCCGCAACTTAACTTCGCTCTCGGGTGTCGTGATTGCTTGAGTATGGTCTTTCCAGGCTTCCTCCTAACTCCAGTCTCGCTGACGGAGTGAAAGTTGCCAAAACTCAGCTGTGTCCCTGGCAGAGAGGAATTACCATTGAGCAGGGCGTTCTGCACGTGTTGGAGTCGAAAGATATTTGTGGACGTTTTCAGTGTTCATATTAAACTTTAGGCGAGGTTTCATCATCCTATCTTAGTTTAAGGATGAAACAGGTATGTCGTCACCTTTTTGTTGCCTTAGTTTAATTTTCTTTACTGAAGTGACTACAGATTGTTTAGAAGCTTTATGATACAGGAGAACCTTGGTGATTTTAACCGAATGAGAATTCTTGGCATCGCCACTTTCAGCCTTTAGATTTTTCTCAGGGAAAGCTTTACCTTTTCAGATACAAGAACTGCCGATTTAGTAGTTTTTTGGTTCTAATCGCTCCCTAAAAGTTATGTATGGAGAACAATTGAGGGGAACAAGTTTTATTCCTGTAAAAAGTAATGCACTTGCAAGGGTTTACTTAATAAAACGTCTAGACGTTTTATTTAGATAAGTAAAGAAAACACTATAGTCACTTGATGGAAAAGAAGCCTTGAGAAGAATGCATGTATTGTAAAGTGACATATTAGAATTTTGGAAGGATTCTCCCACCCCCAAAAGTGGTATGTAATAGAAGATTTTAATCTGTGAAAAATAGCTTGTGCTTTTTCTCTTTGACATTTATTCCAAATAATGTAGCAGGATTGTCAGTCTTAAAACATCTGTGAGGAGAAAATTAATCCTCAGACAAGGCATTACCAACTTTTAATAGATTAATGTAGCCAAGCAAATTTTTTCGTGAAGAAATAGTATGTTTGAGATAGAAACACTTTCACAGGTCACATGAAATAGTTAAATAGGTAAGAAATATTAAGTTATGTAAATAGGTTAAAAACTCGGATGAAAAGTGTAGCGTTATTCCAAAAAGCAGTCTGTCAGAAGAATGCTATTTTCAAAATGAGTGTTTTGAAGGGACCAGGTAAATTTCATTGTGTTTAAGGTATTCAGTATATGCCATCTTGCAAATTCTTTAGGGGATCTTATTAATGACTGAATTTGTAAGATGAATATTATGAGTCAGTTATTTGAGTTGGAAAAGACTTTTAATGAGTCCTAGGAAGAATCTGGCTGATGAGCATTCATTTTGTTGATGTGTGCTGTAGACTTTTTTTAGCTGTAGAGAGAGACATTTACGCTGGACATCTCAAGGGTTTTAAGGTCTGTTTTTTAATCATTTGATTGCTCTTCAGTCGTCGTTTCCTAGATAAATTTTTTCTAATCAAGTTTTGTCTAGTAGTTTGCATAAAAGCTCTCAATTTCTCACCTACCTTGGAGGAGGCTGGGAGTTTAGGACCTCTCTCCTCCATTTAAGACCTGCACAAATCCCCTGTAGGGGGTGCTACTTTACTTTTTTTTTTTTTTTTTTAAGCTGTTGTAATTGGTTCTAGGTTTTAAGTTGGACGTATTAACAATAGGTATGAAGTAAAACATTCAGTTTTGAGCAGTTTGAAATCATTCTTTCCAGTGTCTTGTAGTCAAATTAATAAATTGTCCAGAAACACTGTGACCATTGCTAGCGTTGGTTAAAATCTTAACTTTGCCATCGTTCAACTTTGTACGATTGAGTCCCCAAAATAAAATCATCAGTCTTTAACCTCCAAAACAAATGGTAATAGTGACCATAGAGCATATGGTTAATTTCTATAAGTTGAGGAAGAGTAACTGATGAAGGCTTTTGTTCAGTGTTGATTTCCTAGCCACTGTAACCTAGCAACTGGATTTTCTTTTTTTCTGTGCTTAGTTAGACTTTAACCGGAAGGCAGTAGAAACGAAGTGACAAATCACTTGAGGCAGACCAGTATGTATTGTTAAGATTCTCCTGTTTAATTGTTTTCTCTCAGTTTTAAGATCTTCTAGAAGCTTTATCATTTTAGAGTCATAGGTGGTTAGTGATGATTGCTTTTCAGGAAAAAACACCTTCGTAATAAACTGTTTAGAATCAATCTAGCTCTGAAACATTAATAATCATATTTTATTTGAGTTATTAAGAATTGCTGCATCTAGTGTATTTTACTACAGAAATACAAAGTGTGTTTTAGTAAACTTTATTATTTACTGTGTAGGTTAGGGATAGATTTTAAATTGAGGCTGATGACTTCCACAGAACACCTTAGAACTTTTGGTTTTCCAGGAAGATGCCAATTACTTTAAATCTTACCTTGAGTAATATGCCCTCACCCCTGTTGTACTCCAAAACCAAATAAAATGTGCTGTTGTGGATTTTCTGTGCCGTAGTTGATCTTCTCATGTAGACGTACTTTATTGCTGAAGAGTGTTTGTATCAGGGCTCTTTCCAACTCAGCATGCTTAATTATCTTTGTGTACTGAAAGGATCTAAGCCACAGAGGTGTTTTTTTTAACTTTTAATTTCATTACATTACAGGATTTAGTTCTTCAAATATCAATTCACAGCACTGCTGATTAGTATAAACAACTGTCCCAAATAGGATTGGAACCCAGAATTTCTCACAAAGACATTTTTTTCACTTTAAAAAAAGGGAGAATAATTTTCCAGGTTGTCCTTTTATTTCCAATACATAACCATGCCTGGGGCTTCCCTGGTGGCACAGTGGTTGAGAGTCCGCCTGCCGATGCAGGGGACACGGGTCCGGGAAGATAATGGCCGCTGAGCCTGCGCGTCCGGAGCCTGTGCTCCGCAACAGGAGAGGCCACAACAGTGAGAGGCCCGCGTACCACACACACACAAAAAAATTGCCTGTAGTTCAGTTTTTCTTTTCTCCCCTGAAATATTTATTTATTTAATTGGTTGTGTTTGGTCTTAGTTGTGGAAGGCGGGCTCCTTAGTTGTGGCTCGAGGGCTCCTTAGTTGTGGCATGCAAACTTAGTTGTGGCATCCATGTGGGATCTAGTTCTTGGACCAGGAATGGAACCCGGGCCCTGTGCATTGGGAGTGTGGAGTCTTTACTGGACCACCAGGGAAGTCCCACACCTTTATATTTTAGAGTGGGAATTATCAAAGAAAGGAAGTAGCACAGAGGTTCACAGACTTTCTTGGTTCACCCCTTGGTGTCTTAGTAGTATTTTTGTTGTTACTATTTTGTATTTTTTTTATTTGTTGGTTGGTTTTTTAATGGTGCTGCTAGGTCATAAGGAGTAGCCTAGACGTTCTGTTTATTAGATAGTTGGGTCCAAACAACTTAAGTACTTCGTCCTTATAGCCTGTTAGCTTTTCAGAAAGCTAACACATAAATTGAAAGAAAAACGTAGTTTCTTGTATAAGCACAGTTACTGATGAAAGGTGTATGCCTTTTGGGAACTGTATAACTTGTTATACCTTGAAATCAGATTGGATACTTCCATCTCAATTCCTGTTCCCTGTTGAGTTTTTTGTAGGTCTTTTTTTTTTTTTAAATCGTAACCACCAAAAATCCAGCTTTGCAAAGATGAAACTTAGTGGAGAGGGTTACAGTGCAGTCTGCTGTTGAAACTGAACCACTTAGTGTCTTGACTGAAGTTGAGTATCACTAAATTTCTCTTAAATTTGAAATATCCTGTGGCAGCCCTGTAAATTCTTCCGTAGTGCCTTGATGCACCTTGGCATGTAATTTGGGGATCACTGGACTTGCATGTATATTCAGATTAACTTTCCAGGAAGTTTTACATAGTAGTACAACTGGCATACAGAAGATCTGAAAATATGAGAAGTGTATCAGGGTTTCTCTGAGCAAAGAATATGTGTGAGAGAGTTTGGTTTTAGATGTTTACAGGCAGGGCTTTTTTTTTTTTTTTAGGCAGGGCTTTTGATAATACTTAACAAGGAAAAACTGCTCAGTCTGAAACTGGAACTTTTTTTTTTTAGCAGAATTTTCATGTTTCCATATCATTCCTCACTTAGTACAAACTGAAATAGATTTACCAGTTTCTCGATTCTCTTTTGTAAATAATAGACCAGTTGATAGACTTGGTTTTAAAATATCAGTTATTCTGAACTTTGTAACATCTTTTAAACTTTTTTTTTTCTCCCTTGGTTATAATGAGTTTGTTTTCTTCCATAACCCCCTTTTTTTTCCCTTGGCTGCGTTGGGTCTTCATCGCTGTGCGCAGGCTTTCTCTAGTTGCAGTGAGCAGGGGCTACTCTTCGTTGTGGTGTGTGGGCTTCTCGTGGAGCACGGGCTCTAGGCACGCGGGCTTCAGTAGTTGCAGCACGTGGGCTCACTAGTTGTGGCAGGCGGGCCCTGGAATGCTCGGGCTTCAGTAGTTGCAGTGCACAGGCTCAGTAGTTGTGCCTGGGCCCAGCTGCTCCGCGGCATGTGGGATCCTCCTGGACTGGGGATCGAACCCCTGTCCCCTGCACTGGCAGGTGGACTCCCAACCACTGTGACACCAGGGAAGTCCCTGTAACCCTTCTTGATGTTTAAAAATACTCTGGGATACATAGAAGGCGAGTGAATCTGGTTTTTAAGAAGCTTTTCATTTACTGGAAATGTTTAGTTTATAGAGGATAAACATAGAGGATACTTTCTCCATTATCAAGTTCTAGTAAAAAGCTAGTCTTCTGATTATTATTATTTTATCTTAGAATTCAAAGTGATGTTTTAATTTAGACAAACATCATGTTCCATTAAAAATAAATTTGTAGGGCTTCCCTGGTGGCGCAGTGGTTGGGGGTCCGCCTGCCGATGCAGGGGACGTGGGTTCGTGCCCCGGTCCGGGAGGATCCCACATGCCGCAGAGCGGCTGGGCCCGTGAGCCATGGCTGCTGGGCCTGCGCGTCCGGAGCCTGTGCTCCGCAACGGGAGAGGCCACAACAGTAAGAGGCCCATGTAATGCGAAAAAAAAAATAAATAAATAAATAAATAAATTTGTATGGGGATTATCATTACTTCTGAATAAAGTGTGTGAGGTTATAGATTGTGATGTAATGTATCTTACAAATATAATTAAATATATAGATGAGTTACTTTTAAGAGTACAAACAAAAAACATTGTCTTATAGTGTATCACTTACTTATACTTTAAGAAAGGTAAACCATAGCTAGTAATGGATCCCTCTACCCCCATGTTTCTTAGAAGAAGAATTTTGGGCTAAATTTCATCCAACTTGAATGTGAGCTTCTTAAGGGCAGAGATTTTTATCTGCTTTGCTGACAGCTGTATCTCCGGAACAATTCCCGGTATCATGTTTAATAAATAATTTGTTTATTGAATAATATTTAGACTCTGAATCTCTTTCAGCTATAAGACTTGGCTATATGAGGTGCTTGAGAGTGATGTTTGGAACTAACTGGGATCTTTTACAGTTGGTCCTTTATTTTGCTGTATCGCATCTTCAGTCAAATTCAGCTATATCTCAATATAGATTGGCTTCTTTTTTTTTGGCCGCACTCCACACCATGTGGGATCTTAGTTCCCCAACCACCAATCGAACCCATGTCCCCTGCATTGGAAGCGCGGAGTCTTAACCACTGGGCCACAAGGGAAGTCCCTATCTCATGCAAATTGGGCGAGTAGGGGCTTCCCTGGTGGCACAGTGGTTGAGAGTCCGCCTGCCAATGCAGGGGACATGGGTTCGTGCCCCAGTCTGGGAAGATCCCACATGCCGCGCGGAGCGGCTGGGCCCGTGAGCCATGGCCGCTGAGCCTGCGCGTCCGGAGCCTGTGCTCCGCAACGGGAGAGGCCACAACAGTGAGAGGCCAGCGTACCGCAAAAAAACAAAAAAAAAAACGCAAATTGGGCGAGTAGTTTGGTGGTCAGTAGGTGAAAGATAAAGTTGGTGAGAGTCATTTATAACTTTAGATTCTATTAATTGAGGCTTTGCTATATTTTGGGAAATCTGGAAAAGAAGGACCACCAAATCAGTATATACCCTCAAAATACATTTGACTTGTTTGTGAGCCCTTTATTTTGAGAATGTTTATTTTGGGAATATTTAGCTTATTAGTTACAATTTGGTCAGACTGATTTTTTCTCTTAATTAACTGATGATTACCATAAATTCTCCTTTAAGAGATTCTACCCTTCTTTCTCTTTCCCCTCCATTTTTTTTTAAATCTAAAGAAATTGGCCTTCCAATCAAAAATTAATACTTACACTTTTTCTGCTTGATTAATTTCTGTATGAGGCCATTAGTTGAAGATAAAACCTAATAGATTTAAGAATGTTTGCTTTATCATAAAGATTGTCATTTAGTGCATCCTTGTATCACATTTTGCAGTCTTAAATATTTTTACAAAAGTAGAGCATTTTTTGTGTTTAGTTTTTGGCTGCGCTGTGCGGCATGCAGGACCTTAGTTCCCCGACCAGGGATCGAACCCGTGTCCCCTGCATTGGGAGTGTGGAGTCTTAACCACTGGACCACCAGGGAAGTCCCAAAAGTAGAGCATTTTTATTAAAAGGTTGTTATTGCTATTTTCCCCAGTATATTTGTCTGTTTTTTGGGGTTTTTAAAAAAATATTTATTTTTGGCTGCGTTGGGTCTTCGGTGCTGTGCGCGGGCTTTCTCTAATTGCGGCAAATGGGGGTTACTCTTCGTTGCAGTGCGCGGGCTTCTCATTGCAGTGGCTTCTCTTGTTGCGGAACACGGGCTCTAGGCATGCGGGCTTCAGTAGTTGTGGCTCGCAGGCTCAGTAGTTGCGGCACATGGGCTTAGTTTCTCCATGGTATGTGGGATCTTCCAGGACCAGGGATCGAACCCATCCGCTACATTGGCAGGCAGATTATTAACCACTGAGCCACCAGGGAATTCCCTGTCTGTATATGTTGAAGAGCCTAATGTTTAGTGACCAAATAATAGTATTCTAATTTTTTCTCAATGATTCAGAGTAAGAATTGAGATATTGATCATATGTCTCATTTGTGTATGTTAAAACTTTTTTATAAAAAAATTAATTTGATCGAACAGTCCCATGACAGTTCTTAATGATTTCTGGGGGGAAAACACCAAAATGATGTGGAATCCTGTGTGATTCTATGGGACGAGCATGTAATATATACGTATCCCATGAGGTTGAGCTAAACTGTGCATTTCAGGAAGCCAAATTTGAATTATTATGGTACTAACTAAGATTTGTAGGCCTCTCACTTGAATAGTAAAAATGTTTTCTTTCACTAAATTCTCACAGAGCTCACAAAATTTTTTTAACTTTTAATACAAATTAATTCATTTTTGGCTGCATTGGGTCTTTGTTGCTGCCCATGGGCTTTCTCTAGTTGCTGCGAGCAGGGGCTACTCTTCACTGCAGTGTGGGGGCTTCTCATTGCGGTGGCTTCTCTTGTTGCAGAGCACGGGCTCTAGGCGCGCGGCCTTCAGTAGTTGTGGCATGCAGGCTTCAGTAGTTGTGGCACGCAGACCTCATAATTTTCCATGTTTGCTGTATAATGGTCCAGAGTACCTGCTTACAAAAACTTCTATTGATTGATTGATTGGCTGCGCTCTGCAGCATGTGGGGATCTTAGTTTCCTGACCAGGGATCCAACTCTCGCCCCCTTGCAGTGGAAGCTCAGAGTCTGGACCACTGGACCACCAGGGGAATTCCCCTTACAAAAACTTCTGAACATTGGAAATTCTGAGAGACAAAGAAAATAAAGATGTTGGAGCTTTGACAGTAGTATTGGTTATAGAGACAAGACATATGCTGTAGAATTCTATTAGATACAGAATTTTTCTCTCTCAAGATATTCAAACTTCTAAAGCGATGATAGCTATAATTAATTTTTTTTTTAAACTACCCAGATACAGAATAAACTCTTTTCCATGGTCTCCAGGGACGTCTGTGACCTTGGTTTTTAACCTTAAGCTTTATGAACTTACCTGGCATTATGTATGATATGTTTGTCCTACCAGTTCATAAAAGGCTTGATGTGTCCTAATTGTCTTTTAATAATTTAATCTGTCCTGCACATAGTAAACTATCAAAAGAACTGCAATAACCTGGAAATGTTCTTTAGCAAATTTTTTCCATGTAGCTTTGCTGGTTGGTTTAGTCTGGGCTGCTGTAACAGAATACCACAGACTGGGTAGTTCATCAACAGTAGAAACTTATTGTCTACTATTCTGCAGTCTGGAAGTTCAAGATTTAGGCACCAATATGGTCACCTTCTGGTGAAGGGGCGCACTTTCTGGTTCATAGCTTCTTGCTGTGTCCTCATAGTAGTGGAAGGGGCGAGGAGCCCCTCTGGAGCAGTGAAAGGGCTAGGGGCCTCTCTGGAGCCTCTTTATATATAAGGCATGACTTTATTTATTTTTTAAATAAATTTATTTTATTTATTTATTTTGGCTGCATTGGGTCTTCGTTGTTGCGCACGGGCTTTTTCTAGTTGCAGCGAGCACGGGCTACTCTTTGGTGCGGTGCGGTGGCTTCTCTTGTTGCAGAGCACAGGCTCTAGGCACGCGGGCTTTAGTAGTTGTGGCACGTGGGCTCAGTAGTTGTGGCACACGGGCTTAGTTGTTCCACGGCATATGGGATCTTTCTGGACCAGGGCTCGAGCCCATGTCTCCTGCATTGGCAGGTGGATTCTTAACCATTGCACCACCACGGAAGCCCCTAAGGCATGACTTTAATTTATGAGGGTTCTACCCTCATGATCTAGTAGTAAACACCTCTCAGGTCCCACCTTCGAATATCATCCCGTAGAGCATTAGGATTTCAATATATGAATTTGGAGGGCATGCATTAAGGTCATTGCACTGGTGCATCCTTTCTGGGGGGCGGTGCACACCTCACAGCATGTGGAACTTCCCTCGACCAGGGATCAAACCTGTGCCACCTGCAGTGGAAGTACGGAGTCTTAACTGCTGGACCAACAGGGAAGTCCATGGTGCATTCATTTTTTTTAAGGGAGAGGTGCTTGTAATTTTCTACAAATTAGAATTAAAATGCACGAGATTCTAGTATATCAAAAATGGTATTTGGGAACAAATGTGGTTTCCACTCTGTCATTTTAAGACAAACTAAGAAATTTTAGTCAAAACTACAGAGGAGAATTTTAGGTTATGCAAAGTTTAGTTGCTCGAATTGACATAGCCCTAACATTGAGCTTGGAAGAACTTGTCAGAAGAACTTGGAATGTCCCACTTCAGAGATTTTGGGTATTATTTTGTTATAAGTAGTGGCTTATTCACATAATGTATGCAGAGGTGAAAAAGTTTTTGCGTTTATAGGTATGTTACTATTAAAATGAATTAACAGACTTGAACAGTAGTGTGGGATTTTGCCAGTGTTTGTATAAGACTATAGACACGAATCCAACATAGTTTAGGAGCTAGAGTTTAAAATCACCCTTTCTCTGAGTTAATAGGAGAAAAGAGTTGTGATTTCATAAACACTTGGTTTTCCTTTCAAATGAGTGAATATATGTGTTTATTACCGTTCAGGTTAAGTGTAGGATTTCCCCCCCCTTGTATTTTTAGACGGTTTAGATCAGGGGCACTTGGTAAATATTAGGCTTTACAGGCCACAAATATCTGTCTCACATTTTTGTTTTCACAACTTTAAAAATATAAAAACCATTTTTGGCTCCAGGTTAGGATCATTTAATTTTGTTTTTATTGTCTGGTAAATGATTTTATTAGTTGGCTAGGGCTGCCATAGCAAAGTACCAGAGACTGGGTGATTTAAACAGTAGAAATTTATTTCCTCACAATTCTGGAGGGTGTTAGTCCAAGATCGAGGTGTCAGAAGGGTTGGTTTCTTCTGAGGCCTCTGCTTGGCTTGCAGATGGCCGGCTTCTGTCTTCTTCACAGGGTCTTTCCTCTGTAACTGTACTAATCTCTCTCTCTTTTTTTTTTTTTTTTTTTTTGCGGTATGCGGGCCTCGCTGCTGCGGCCCCTCCTGCTGCGGAGCGCTCCGGACGCGCAGGCTCAGCGGCCACGGCTCACGGGCCCAGCCGCTCTGCGGCACTAACCCACACCCCCTGCATCGGCAGGCGGACTCCCAACCACTGCGCCACCAGGGAAGCCCTCTCTCTCTTTTTAATTAATTTATTTTTCAATTAATTTTTATTGGATTATAGTTGCTGTACAACGCGTTAGTTTCTGCTCTACAGCAGATTGAATCAGTTATACGTATACGGTATATCCACTCTTTTAGATTTCTTATTTAGGTCACCACAGAACATTGAGTAGAGTTCTATGTGCTATACAGTAGGTTCTCATTTGTTATCTATTTTATACATAGTAGTGTATATATGTCAATCCTAGTTTCCCAATTCGTCCCATCTCCTCCTCTTGGTAACCATAAGTTTGTTCACTGCATCTGTGAGTCTGTTTCTGCTTTGCAAGTAAGTTCATCTGTACTGTTTTTCGAGATTCCACATATAAGCGATATTGTATGATATTATTCTCTTTGATTTCACTTTGTATGACAGTCTGTAGGTCCATCCACATCTCTGCAAATAGCATTTCGTTCCTTTTTATGGCTGAGTAATATTTCATTGTATATATGTACCATATCTTTATCCATTCCTGTCGATGGACCTTTTTTTTCCCCCAAGAGGGTATTAAATCATTTATTGAATACACATGATAATGGATGATACACAAGCTTCATTCCCATCTATAACTTTATCTGGTACTGTAATTCAATTTAGATATATTGCATAGGATGTGCCAACAATCATATTAATAACCAAAAAACTCCATGACTTTGCTTGGGTGACCCTTTTCACGGTGAACTCCAGGTCACAACGCAGTAACTGTCAGTTCAACTACACCAAGGTTTCTGAAGGCAATAGCTTTTCCACCAAAGCAGGTTGTAAATAAATTTTGAATGGAACCTGGCATCACCCTGAAGGAGCTCTAACTTCACACTGTTGAGGTAGTTTACCAAAATGGTTTCAGAGTAGACTAACTTTACACAGCTCATTTTTTAAAAAGACACATTTATTCAGCATCGTGATCAGACTATTAAATTTAGCAATCAACAGCATGGGTGCAAAAAAAAAAAGAAATCTACATTAAAACCCTTTGTTGGAATGCTTTACACTTTCCACAGAACAGAAACTGCAATAACTTGTTATACAGGTAGTCACAAATACAGTCCTCGAGTTTTTTTGCCCATACACATGAGTATTGTCTAAAACATGTCTTCTTTGTAGCAGGTAGGCCCTGCCACCACTGTGCTTGGCTGAGTTCACAAATCTGTTGTAACCTGTAGCTTCCCTGTCACTTCTCTGGCTCTCCTCTCCTGCTAAGCTTTGTTTCCTGGCAGTAATTAAAACCTTCTGCCACTGCCATAGTTACTGCTGCTGCTGGAACCACCATAGCCACCTTGCTTTCGTGGTTTGGCAAAGTATTAGCCTCCACCACCATAGGGGCCAGAACTTCTGCCTCCAAAGTTTCCTCCTTTCATGGGCCCAAAATCTGAAGATTGATTGTTGTAATTTCCAAAATCATTGTAGCTTCCACCACCTCCAAAATTGCTTCCACCAATTTGGATTCCACCAAATCCATTGCAGCCATCCCCACTGCCACCATATCCACTACTACCATGGCTGCCACCAAAGCCACCTCGACCACTGAAGTTTCCTCCATGACCAAAGTTGTCATTCCCACCAAAACCACCTCCACGACCACCACCAAAGTTTCTAGAACCACTTCAACCTCTTTGGCTGGATGAAGCACCAGCCATCTCTTGCTTAGATGGGGCTTTTCTTACTTCACGGTTGTGGCCATTCACAGTATGGTATTTCTGAATGACAGTCTTGTCTACGGAGTCATGGTCATCAAAGGTTACAAAAGCAAAGCCTCTCTTTTTGCCACTGCCTCGGTCAGTCATGATTTCAGTCACTTCAATTTTCCCATACTGTTCAAAATAATCTCTTAGGTGATGTTCTTCAGTGTCTTCTTTAATGCCAGCAACAAAAATCTTTTTCACAGTTAAGTGGGCACCAGGTCTTTGAGAATCTTCTCTTGAGACGGCCCTCTTTGGTTCCCCAACTCTTCCATCCACCTTGTGTGGCCTTGCATTCATGGCTGCATCCACCTCCTCCACAGTGGCATATGTGACAAACCTGAAGCCTCTGGAGCGCTTGGTGTTTGGATCCCTCATTACCACACAATCTCTGAGCGTTCCCCACTGCTCAAAATGGCTCCTCAGACTCTCATTGGTTGCTTCAAAGCTCAAACCTCCAGTGAAGAGCTTCCGCAGATGTTGGGGCTCTTTGGGTAACTGACTTAGACTTGACTGCAGTGGAGGGAGGAGATGTCAATGGTGCTTACTTGGCGGCGTCCACGTGCAGAAAGTCAGTGGACATTTAGGTTGCTTCTGGGTCCGTGTAACTGTCCTAATCTCTTATGAGGACACCAGTCATATTGGATTATAGCCCACCCTAAGATCTAAGTTTACCTTACTTTTTTATTTTTATTTTTTTTTTTGCTGTACGCGGGCCTCTGACTATTGTGGCCTCTCCCGTTGTGGAGCACAGGCTCCGGACACACAGGCTCAGTGGCCGTGGCTCACGGGCGCAGCCGCTCTGCGGCATGTGGGATCTTCCCGGACCGGGGCACAAACCCGTGTCCCCTGCATCGGCAGGCGGACTCTCAACCACTGCGCCACCAGGGAAGCCCTACCTTACTTTTTTAAAGATCCTCTCTACAAATACAGTCACATCCTAAGGTACTGGCGGTTTAGGAATTCAACATATGAATTTAGGATGTGATTTCAGGCCATGACAGTGATATAAATCTAGATTACTTAATGTGAATTCAAGGAAAGGAAAGATTCTTTCCTGGTTCCAGTGTCCTTGATACGAACAGAAACTAAAGAGCTTATATACCAGATCGCCATTAATGTGCTCCTTCTCCATTACTATAGGTTCTTTTTTTAAAAAATTTATTTAATTTATTTTACTTTTGGCTGCATTGGGTCTTCGTTGCTGCGCGCAAGCTTTTCTCTGGTTGCGGTGAGCAGTGGCTACTCTTTGTTGTGGTGCGTGGGCTTCTCATTGCGGTGGCTTCTCTGGTTGCGGAGTGTGGGCTCTAGGCACGTGGGCTTCAGTAGTTGTGGCATGTGGGCTCAGTAGCTGTGGCTCGCGGGCTCTAGAGCACAGGCTCAGTAGTTGTGGCGCACGGGTTTAGTTGCTCCGCAGCGTGTGGGATCCTCCCGGACCAGGGCTCGAACCTTGTCCGCTGCATTGGCAGGTGGATTCTTAACCACTGCACCACCAGGGAAGCCCTACTATAGGTTCTTAATGTGTAACTTGATTTTAACAAGGTAAACGGTACTATCAAGTATTTTCAGATTATGTTGTTAAATTCGGCTAGAAAAGCATTTTTACCAGAGTTTATTGAAATAGCCATTTGTAAACATATTGAGAGAAGAATCTGCTCACTATAATCAGGTTAACTCAACATTGTAAGTCAACTGTACTCCAATAAAAATTAATTTGAAAAAAATCAGGGTAATTGTTCTCAGCTTTATTACCTTTTTTGTTCAAACAGGAAAGGTAGAATACTACAATGAATTCCTCATGTACCCATTATTCAGTCACAACCATTATCAGTACAGGGTCATTCTTATTTCATCTACTCCCCTCCTCTTCTGCCCAATGGATTTAAAATATATATATTTATTTATTTGGCTGCACCAGATCTTTAGTTGTGGCATGTGGGATCTAGTTCCCTGACCAGGGATTGAACCCGGGCTCCCTGCATTGGGAGCACGGAGTCTTAACCCCTGGACCACCAGGCGAAGTCCCTCTTTTTAAATTTTTAAATAACACAATTTCACAGTTAGACTGGGTTGCTCTAAAGGAAGAAAGCATTCCATGCCGAAACCATTTAATACCATTTTTTGAAAAGTATTATGAATGTAATAAATCCCCATCTACCCATCTACCAGATTCAACAGGCCTTTGCCACACTGCTTTATCTCGCCCTTTTTCCTTATTTTAAAGCAGACTCCATGTACTTCCCTTTTAATCTTGAATGGACATTTGTTTTCCATAAAACAGTGCCTTTCACACCTAACAAAACTAACGGTTTTCACATTATCTAATACTCTGTCCATATCTAGGTCTCCACCGTTTCAGTAATCTTTTTTATGTTTAGTTTGTTTGAATCAAGATGCATACCAGATTTACAAATTGCACTTCTTTGATAACTCTTAGGTTTCTTTTAATCTAGAGCAGTACCCCCCTCTTTTCTGCCATTGGTTTAAGAAACAGTATTCTGAATTTTTCACTTCTTGTGATATGATTTAACTTGTTTCTTTTCCTCATATTTCCTATAGACTGGAATTACGTTTACTATGGAATATATCATGTTGATCAAATCAGGAAGTGAATGTCTCGTCCCACTTTTAGTGATGCTAAGATCATAAGTTCTTTATCTGCTGTTCATCTAATCATTGTTAATGGTCCCATTCATTGATGAACACTGCCAAATCAGCTTAAAGTTTGCAAAATGGTGATTTTTTTTTTTTTCCTCCTCACGTTTTATTCCACACAAAGCTGATCTTCATGAACTGGCCCTATTCAGGTATCATGAATAAAGATTCATAAAGGGAAAGAAGGATAAATGCCTATTCTTTCTCTTCAATTGCCTTTTTGTAAAGAATTGGAGTTGTAGTATCTTCTGGTGATCTAGAATTGTGGGTAGTTTGTTTTACATTTCTTTAATAAATATAAACTGGAGTATTTATATTTTGTGTATTTGGATCAGTTTGCAGTCATCCTTTCAAATTGTCATTGGCCAAGGAGAGAGAGACTCTAATTGTTTCCTCCTGGTTTTTTTTTTTTTTTTTTTGCGGTACGCGGGCCTCTCACCGTTGTGGCCTCTCCCGTTGCAGAGTACAGGCTCCGGACGCGCAGGCTCAGGGGCCATGGCTCACGGGCCCAGCCGCTCCGCAGCATGTGGGATCTTCCCGGACCGGGGCACGAAGCCGTGTCCCCTGCATCGGCAGGCGGGCTCTCAACCACTGCCCCACCAGGGAAGCCCCATCTGTAATTTTTAATTTCACATCTGATATCAGTGTTTTGGAGTAGAGTATGACTAGTCAGGTTTAACAGTTGTGTGAAAATGTTGATGAGCAGTTGGCTGTAACTTTAGAACTTTAAACTGCTACTCCTCAGGGTTGGGAAGTTCAGAGGTTGGAAGCAAAACAGTTCCTTTAAGTTGATTTATGAGTAGTGTTTGAACATATAATAACCAATTGGTTTTAAATTTTATTTTGAAGTTTTAGGTTTACAGAAAAGTTTCAAAAATACAAAGAATTTCTGTAACTTTGATTTTTAGATTATCAAAGCAGCACATGCTTTTTTTTTTTTTTTTTTTTTTTTTTTTTTTTTTTTTTTTTGG